>NC_143552.1:147727500-147915000 GCF_054136105.1 Typopeltis vanoorti | reverse complement strand
AGATTTATTACTTCCTTTTCTGTTTTGCTTACTGTAGTAATGGAAAGATGCTGTTCTTTATTTATTATCGCAATTTACAGCTACTATTCTGTTTCTTCACTAAGTTCCCATTTTCGTTTCCATTCTCTGTAGGAAAGTGATTATTTGCCTACAGAGAATGGACTTTTTTTCTCCCTTCTTCGTGTCACTCTTTCGGTAATGATTGTGTTTTTGTTACACGTTCGAGTCTTTCCCAACCCTTCGCCAGCCCATTATTCTAGAGGAGGGAGAATAAGCCAAGATAATGAGATTTTATATTACTGAAATCCACTTTACCCGTAACGTTTATTTTCAAATAATAAAGAAACGAAATTATTAGGAAAAGTAAATAAGGTACCTAAAGAGGTGGTTACGTAGGATACAGAAATGATGTGGGTACTTGCACTAATATTTTTAATTAGATACTTAAGAAAATAAATGCGACACACACTGTAAATTACGTAAGGGTAATGAAAAAAGCTAGAGGTAAGTTATAAAATAATTAACATTACCACAAAATGAAGTATCAAAGTATGAATAAAAATTAAATTGAGATGCCTTTTGGAAGTATTCAAAGGCATCGACATTTTCATCTTAATTCAAAGAATGGAGATCATTAAGCAGTATGATGATTAAGTAAGACTTTAAAGGGGAAAATATAAATATAATTGAATACAAGGCCTATTCTATACAGCTCATTGGAGCAGCATTACGCAAATTCTTTGTTTCGAAACTGACTTTCAGATTTTATTTATTGCTAATTTTATTATGTTAAAGATTCTTAATTATTGAATATAATTCATGTTGTATGAGTGAAGTTTTTTTACTGTCCAAAACATTAAATTATTAAAAGTTACAAAGCAATAATATTAGCATTAGGTGCTTACCTTAGTCTTTTAGGAACGATTGGGAGCAATTTCGAAAATTTTAACATGGAAAGGTTTATTGATGAGAGAGAGAGAGAGAAAGAGAGGTTGAGGAGAAAAAAAACGACAAAGGAACATTTAACAGTATATTGATGAAGAGCACAACCAAGATGGAAAAAACGTTCGAAAGCAAATCTTCTACTACTAGCAATCCTTTTTATTATACTAAATACATTCCTCTAAATCAGTGTTTCTCAATGAAGAAAAGAAAATTCTTTCTTTAGGAGGACAAACAATAGTTTTTGGTGCGATAAAAATATTAGGAATCATGTCAGCCAATGTAACACAGCCAGACGAAATATAATAGACATATATAACAAATGAGGAAACATTTGGCGGGAGATGAATTTCTTTGTGAGGCCATCCCGCTTACTGGAGGACTGAAGCGGCTTGAAAATATTCCATGTTTGGTCTTTAGAACAGGGTTTCCTGACTATGTTAAAATAAATAAAAAAAATACAAAATTATATAAAATTGATCAAAATTAAAAAAAAAATCCTTAGCCCACCCACAGTACAAATATACTGTAGGTTTACTAATAACCTTATATACAGGGTGGCCATAAATTAACTTTCCCTCTTTGGAGGTATCTGTAGCTAAAACTAATACACGGAATGAGACCACATTTTATATTGAGACTTTTTGAAGGCATGGGGAGATGAATCACGCAAAAAAAAAAAAAACACTTAGTACCAAAACAAAAGTCGCCGATAGGGGAAATTTTGGCACTGGCGGAGCCTAAACAAATCAAATATTTGCTGTAAACGCAGGTAAAAATGATTATGCAAATTTTACTGTGCGTACATAACAGCAATGCCATCTATTCCATTTAAAAAGGGATTGGGAATGTTCAGACAGTTATTCGAATGACTGACAAAGTATGCTCAATATGCGTCCTACCTTGCCTCAGCGTACTTTACTTGTTAAGTTGCTTTACCTTAAACAGTGCAATGCCGTAGCGGCCCTTCGGGAATTTAGAAGACTTTATAACCTACGTACAGGTTCTATGTCAGCTGTAGGACTGAGAGCTATGATTAAGAAGTTTGAAGAAACTGGATCACTAGGAGTTAGACCTGGCAGAGGACTGAAAACGCATTGAAAATCGTGTATGTGGTCCAGGGGACCCTGATTTTGATGAATAAAACATCACTAATAATAATTAAACTAAAACAACTAAAACAGTAGTGTTTTAGTTTAATTATTATTATTATCATTATCATTGTAATGCGCCACATATCCAGCTGGAATGAGTGACGCGGCTGTCGTTTACACCATCGAAATGTTATTATTCCATTTTATCTGCCTTTAATGTAATTATCCGCTTGTTTTTTGCTCCACCAGCGCCAAAATGTCCCCTATCGGTGACTTTTGATACTAAAGTTTTTCGTGGAAATCATCTCTCCATGCCTTCGAAAGTCTCAATATAAAATATGGTCCCATTCTGTTTTTGGTTTTAGTTGCAGATGCTCCAAAGATGGAAAGTTATTTTATGGCCATCCAGTATATATATATATATATATATATATATATATATATCAGTAAATCCTTCTGTAAATAGCATCTGGTTAGGAAATCTAGCAATGACTAGAATAAAATATGACTAAAAGTCCTTCGGGGTGATTACTAAAGAAAAGTTAAGAAACACTTCTCTAAATACACAATGTTACTCTTAATTACCTCTATCTTATCCGAACCCCTTCCACTCTCAAAATGCAATTATTAAAATTCAACAATTTCCGCAAGTCCCGAAAATAGGTAGCTACTTTCACTTGAATACTTACTGTATTGTGCGTAATCAATTCCTTATCATCTAAACAATTCTGCAACGAACATGGATACACACTCAAGATCCCCATTACTCACGAAAGAAATAACGTTGAATAATGAGTGGGTTTTAGAAGGATGAGACATTTCATTTCGCTGGAAACAAATATCATCTATTCGCAGCTGCAACCATCACAGAGACGAAAAGTTACTTCGCATTATCGCTTTGTAAATTTTAACGATTACGGATTAGCAGTGATCTCTCCATGAGAGAACAGCTTAACTATCTGAACGTGTTTGTTTTCATTTACAGTTTTACAATTTAAAACGGCTGATTTCATCTGAACCCAACTGTGTTCATGGCATCAAAAGAAAAATCTCACCAAGAATTTTCTTATACACTCATTTCATATTAAGTTTATCAAACATTTTGAACACTGATTTTGTTTTGTGTTTTCTCTGCCGAAAGATTAAACTATTAACTTGCCTTTCTTCTTTTGTTTAGCTAATTCTTTAAAAATTACTAAAAATTATAAACTCAGGCTTATACGTGCCTTTATATACTTTATATGTACTTTATATACTTGCCTCTTTTAGAGCATATAAGAAGAAGGTGCAAACTAAATGACTATGTTAGAGGTAAAATATAAAATTATATGTAAAAATTAACAACTTTGAACGAATTTACAAAATATCGTTCTCGAATAGATAAAGTGTTTAAACGGATCGAGTGTTTAAAAGATGTGTTCATGATTGAACTGTTTTCATATGAATCGGAAATCATTCTTCAACATCCACTTCTTAGGAAAGAATTGCACTCAAAAAGACAGGAAAAATATATATATGTAAAGTATTATCAAAACAGAGGAAAACTCACGTAAGAAACCATTAGCATAGAATGGTTGGCTAAGTATCATAGGCGCATAGATCACATTCTCTGATCAGCACAAGATTACAGAATAGTAAAAAAAAAAAAAAAAAAAAAACAGACTGTTCTACAATGCGCCACCTAAGTAGCTAATGTAGGATAACTAAAAAAAAGATCAATAATGTCCTTACTTAGTTTTCTAAAAAAAGACATAAATATATACATAGAAAAATTAAAGTTAGGAAAGATTAGCATATTTTAAAAGTACTGTCCCTCCCCCCCCCCCCCTAAAGGAGATAGACGTAGACCATCGGATCTGTTTAAGATAGGACAATGAATTAAAGGTTCACACCTTTATTTTTTATAAAGTACACAGTCCGATGGTCTACGTCTGTCCCCTTTGTGGGTAGTACTTTTCCTAACTTTATGATATATATTATATTATATTATATTATATTACATATATATATAAGTTAGAAAATTATTGACCTAACTTTTTTTTTAGTTATCTTACATTAGCTACTCAGGTGGCGCTTTTTTAGAATTGTCTGTTAATGTTCAATTGCCATTCTGTGATCTCATACTGACGATGCCTATGACGCGTAAGCAAAACATGTGACGTTAATAAAGTTTTTTCCTTGTGTTTTCCTCCGATTTTATAATTCTTTTCATTATGCCAATGCATGGTATTTCATTACTGGAACCAAAAATATCTATAAAGCCAAATAAATCCGACAGAAAACAATAACGCGAGCATCAGAAGACTTGCTACTACTGCACGATAATTCTATGTTACATTCAGAAACAATCTTTCTACTCATTTTTCCTTTCCTTCTCTGGTTTCTTATTCTTAAGAATGAAGTACCATTTTAAAGGAATTGCTTTCTGATGTGAAAGGATTTTCTACTAGTTTTCATTAGTGGAAGAAACCAATGGTTGCAATTAATTTGCTGTAGAGGTTGTATGAAATAGTTACGAATGATTTTCGACTGCGCAGAAAGAATTACTGATGTGTTTCATAAATTAAGGCAAATGAAAAAGAACGAAAGAGATAGAAAGACGCATTTGACGATATCATCCAAGATTATGAAAATAAATTGTATGTTGGTGATACAGATTATACAGGACAAGAATGATGTTGAGAAAAACGAATGAAATAAAATTATTATATTTGATGAACATATTTTATATAAAAAACACACACATTTGTACAAAATTTACATAAACTTTTTATTATGTAAGTAGAAATAAAGTGCATTTGGTTTTCACAACGAATCCTATGCCATCAGTATCGGTCAACTGATAAACTTATTTGATAAAATTGCTTTGGAGAAAAATCATTGCGAACGAAAGTGCACAACTTGAATTTTTACATTTAGAAATTCCTATCTGCTCTCTCTTGAAGATTAGGTATTAAATACCTAGAAGTGTTCACTTTTATTTCTAATTATTTAGTCTATTTTTGCTGAACAGGTCAACAGTTTAAGGCATTTTGAAACGGAACAACTGTTGATCCTGTTATTCTACATTATCTTAAAATAAACGAACAGAACAAACTGTCACTGAAAATTTTCAGAAATATATTTTCGTTCATTAGTCATATGTCATGTGATTATTATTTTATTGTTTGATATTTCCTTTCTAAAGTACTTAACAATTGAAAATCACACCGTTGACTACCACACTTTCAAACTGACGAAGGCGCACGTGCGCTAGAACGAGAGAGAGAAAGAAAGAAAGAGTGTATATCTACATATTTTTATACGTTAAATACAATTATCTAGTAATTTAAACATAAGTTTTATAACTGCATTTTTGAGAAAATAAAAATCATAGAAGCTCTTAAGTAGGTTGCGTGTTCTTGGCGTTATGGTCTGATAACACATTTGCAAACATTGAGAAAAGTTTTGAACTTGATAAATTAAAATTAAAAAAAAAACAACGAAAAATCGAAAAGATAATCACCTAGCGAATGTTTCAAACTTAACGTAATTTGTGCATATCTAGATACCATTCACAGATTTAAAAATTTATTATAAAATTAAATTAATTATTTCATTATAAAATTAATTATAAAATATTCTTATAAATTCACATAAAATGTTCCAAATTCAGAAAGTTCCTTTTTCCTATTTGTAGATGGATTTTTGTACGACATTTTTCTTAACTATGCACATCTGAAGAAATTTTGAATTTCTGTTTACATAATTGAGTTGAGGAAAGGAAAACATGAGGTTTATTTTTATTTCATTATTATTATTATTTTAATTATTTATCAATCAAAAAAATTGGTTTATCAAAGAGCTCAAATCCCCTGTCCTTCCCATCTTTTCTTTATGTGTATAAAATAGGGAAGACTGATTCACTTAATGGATATTATATTATTATTATTATTATTATTATTATTATTATTATTATTATTATTATTATTATTATTATTATTATTATTAATGTTCAGCATATAAATGGGTATTATTAAGAAGATTGGCAGAATTTTTTTTTTTTCGATTTAATCTAAATCTTAATCTCACTTCGGCGGAGCTTCTGCATAGGAAAAAATATAAACTTTCTCCTATATGCATAAACGTTTATAAGATCAAAAGGAAAGAGAAGTAACAAGAGAATGCAGAGCTGGTTAGGGAAAAAAGTCTCCTTAAAAAGGGCAAAAATCGGAATTGGCAATATGACACCCAAGTAGAAAAACGATCAACTGAGGGAAAGTTTTAAAAGAGGTATACCGTGAGTAGACATATCGATACAAAATTAATAACGAAAAAAAACTCACGTACAAAAAGTATTTAATAGTATAATTTTTGCCTGTGTGTCACAAGCATCTTCAGTACATATTAAGCTGAAATTAAACAATAACTGACAATTCCAAAAAGCGCCACCTAAGTAGCTGGTGTAAGATAACTAAAAAGGTCAATAAATTTCGTAAAAAAAAAAATCAATACAATAAAAAGTTAGGAAAGATTAGCTGATTTGTAAAGTACTATCTCCCATAAAGGGGATAGACGTAAGCCGTCGGATCTGTTTAAGTTAGGAGAATGAAGTAGAGTTTAACATGTTTCTTTATAAAGGCGTTCCATGAGGAACTGACTTTTGTGAAGAACTCTTGTCTTTCTCCAGTGAACTCTATGTCTAGTGAAGATGGCAGGTTCTGCAAGTCCAGACTTTTCAGGTTTAAAGTATTCAATATAAGATTGGTGTTCTTCTAGCCGAATAGAGGCAGATCTTCCCGTTTGTCCGAAATAAGATAATCCAGATAATCCTTTTCAGTTATTTCACACCTGCTACTCAGGTGGCGCTTTTTGGAATTGTCAGTTATTGTTTAATTTGAGCTTAATATGTACTGAAGGCGAAAAATATACTATTAAATAATCTTTGTACGTGAGTTTTTTTCCGTTATTAATTTTGTATCAACTGAGGGAAAGGAAAAAAGAGTAGAAATATTATGAGGATTATTACCAGTCTTATTGTATGGAAGTGAAATCTGGGCAATAAAACAAAAAGACAAATGAAGATTAATAATAGCTTAAGTTTATGAGAAAAACTGCGAAGTATACTCTGTTGGATCACAAAAGTAATGAAGAAATTATATAAGAATTAAACCAGGAATCAGTAATAGAAAAAATTTAAAAAATATAGACATAAATGGATGGGTGGAATACGTTGAAAGAATGAAAACAGGAAGATTACCAAAACAAGCTTTAAATTACAAACCACCAGGAAAGAGAAACCAGGAAGTCTCCTCTTAAGAGATTCAAGGATGACTTCTAAGGCCCGAACAGGTCACGCGAAGCCTAAATCCTTGAAAAGCATGATGATGATGATGATTAATTTTGATTATAATGCCACAGTAGAAAGAATACTTTAGTGCTTTAACAACATTGTGTGTGTAAGTGAGACACACACAGAGAGAGAGAGAGAGAGAGAGAGAGAGAGAGAGAGAGAGAGAGAGAGAGAGAGAGAGAGAGAGAGAGAGAGAGAGAGAGAGAGAGAGACTTACTACTATTACTACTCCTACTGAGCCTTCGCAGCTAAGAAAGCAGTATGGTTTCGACGAAACCTTTTAATTACTAGGAGCTGGGTTCGAGTCCCGTCTAGGACAAGAAGAACCTTTATCGCGGATCTTTAACTGAAGGTGGATTAGTCGGTCCCATAGGAAGTGGCAGGATTTTCTTTCCATAACCAGGCAATGTTTCGAAACACACTCAATTTAAGTAGAAAAATATACATTTTGGCATACGGCTAACACCTTATCCTGAATCATGGTTTCGAAAGACAACAAAACTTCTCAAATCGTGGACATCGGAGTGCTGCCCATAAGTTCCGGCCACTTATAGGGAACCCGTAATACACTTCGATTTAACTTCGCTACATGTGTTCCAGGTATTGTCTGAATCTCTTTGAATGAACTAATGAAAAATACAGTTATTCTTGAGGAAAAAACCTTATTCCCTCTTCTAAAACTCATCTTCACTTAAAAAGTATTTTTCTACAAATATATTTCTCATTTCAGAACAGAAAAACGAACCAAGAACATTTCGACCATCCGTTTGGATGAGTGACACCACATCCAAATGGATGGATGAGACTGGTTAGCCGGGTAGATAGTGTCTTCGTTCTCAACTTAAAAGTCATAGATTCGAATAACACCGTATCATAAACGTTTGTAAATTTCTTTAGGTTTTATCGCAAGGAGTGGCTGCTTTGATTACTGGTGACTCTAAAAACCCATGTTTGGTCTTCTGAGCAGGGTTTCCTAATTATTATTATTATTATTATTATTATTATTATTATTATTATTATTATTATTATTATTATTATTATTATTATTATTATTATTATTATTTAACTATCATATATACAAACATAAGAAGTATAAAAAACACTGGCTTACATTGAAAGGATTGCTGAACTACAACCTGTTCGACTACTAACACATATCTTGATATACTAAGTCAGTACAACATAAACCCTACCATCAACTCCCAAATAAGAGAAGAAATACTCAACAATTCAATAACAAAAGCATGCTTTGATCATATTGATATACGGGCTCCCTTCCATACATATACATCATCAGTAATTAACGTCAAAATTGCCCATCACTACTTTGTCTCCACTTCGTTTTATTATGTTACCTATCCCCCCCCCCCCCTCCGACCACCACAACAGTCGACAAACTCGATCATACTAAAGAGCATTGTCGATAACCAAGTAAAAAATACAGACTGGAATTGCCTACTGAAAATAAATAATTCTGTAACATAATATGAGAATTTCCAACTAAAGTTCACAGACAAAAAACAGACATTACAAAAAAGCAACAAAGCCTACATAACTGAGGAGAAAAACAGACGTCATTTATCCATGGATAAATGACGACATACTAAATAGTATTACTGTAAAAGAAAATCTATGGGAAAAACTCAAAAAGTCACCCAGTAACATACATTTATAAACCTCATACAAAAACACAAGAAATCAACTAACAACAAAAATTCGTAGGGCAAAAAGACACTATTACTTCCAAAAATTCATGGAATATAACGACAACATGAAGCAAACATGGGCTACACTCAACGAATTAGTAACTCGAAGAAAGAAAACTTCAGCACAAGATTTCATTGCAAAACGTTTCGGACAGGACACAAACCAAGAGGAACTAGTAAACTCATTCAACCATCCCTTCGCAAACAATATCACACAACTCAAAAAAGACAAACTACCAACGATCAACAAAAAACTACCGTCAAAAAGTCAACAACAAACGATGTATTTCCCACCCCCGTAACGAAACAGGAACTGAAAGAAGCACTCTTCCAACTAAAACCAAAGATCACTCTAGGAATAGACAAAATAAGACTCACAGACCTTATAACACACTTTGAACAAATACATCCAATACTTTTGAGACTCATGAATATAATATTCGACAGCATTATACCACAACTAAAAAACTTAAATAATTACTCCAATTTACAAACATGGTAAAAGAAACGATAATCAGAACTACAGACCAATAGCTACCCTATCAATCATTTCAAAAATTCTAGAAAAAATAACACACACCAGACTACAGAACTATTTACAGAAGTACAACATCATCTTACAAAACCAATACGGCTTTCAGAAAACAAAAAGCACTATTACTTTATTAGAAGATATCGCCGACGCAATAAACAAAGCTCTCGACAAAAACAAGTACACCGTCCTTATACTGCTTGACTTAACCAAAGTATTTGATACACTTGAACATGACATACTACTCACCAAACTATATTCAATAGGTATAAGAGGAACACTGCATACCAGAAACTACCTCTCAAACAGAACACAAGTAAGAAAAGTAGGTACATATCAGAGCCCGGGGTATACAGATAAAACGCGGTGTCCCACAAGGTGCCATATTATCACCTACTCTATTCAACATATGCATTAACATTAACGATGTTCATAAAATGTCCATAAGAAGTCAAATATTTCAGTATACGCAGATGACACCGCACTACTAGCAATCCACTCAGACATCAACACGGCTCTATCCAACGCACAGCAAGAACTAAATGAAATCACAACATACTTCTACCAAAACGCAATTGTAATTAACGCACCAAAACACAGACGTTGATAATACACAACCCAAGAATCATAGGCCCAGCACCACTATCGATACGCAGTCACATATACCGCTGCATTAGCAACAAAAAAAAACTGCCAATGTCCCGAAATCAAACCTGTAACACAAGCAAAATACCTTGGTCTTTACATAGATTGCCATCTTAAATGGACAAAACATATACAATGCCTACACACCAAACTCCGGATCAACGCAGCAAAACTCTTCCAAGTTAAAGATATTATTCCATCTAACATAAAAAAACTCCTATATCACGGTATATGCGAATTCCAACTCAGATAAAGTATAACAGCTATGCAAACACAACAAAAAGCCACCTAACAAAATTAGAAATATTATATAGGAAAATTGTGTCAACAGTGATTTGGGCACCTTATAGGTAACAACCAATATCTGACCAGCACATGGCGATGCACAGAATCCTGAGCATTAAAAATCTGAAAAGCATAACAAAAAGTAATAATAAATAAAAAGTAAATTACTTCAACATCACCTATCGAAACAACAGAGACACATCTCGTATACACGACCTACAACTCTCTACATCCCTACACCCCTCAAAAACTCATACGTTTCTTTTGTGAGGTCACATCAGATATTCACGCTACTCAACAACCTACCAAGAAATTTAAAACACCGAAAATTAAAACACGAACTCTGGAAAATATACCAACAAAGGTAATATACCATTAACACTAATATACACATCACAAATCACCAGCATCCAATGCCTACATTCCATGCATAAACAGTAAAAATAACAAAAATAGTGAAGGCTAATCCCACTCTCTTCATAAAAGCTAACCCAAGCTTCGAAGTAGGTGGGATTAATTCGCCTCATCCATCAACACGTAATCCTCATAATTAAAGACTATATATATATATAATAATTTTTTTTTATTTTATACATAATGTGTAAACATGCAAAAAAATCTGTAATAATCATATGTATGGATTTATAAAATTATATTATAAAATATTATATATAAAAAAAGCATGATACTCACCATCACTGCTTATTGGAGCTTTGACCTCTTGTTGCTAATTCTCTGATCTTTATTCGATTTTTTATTTACTCATTTTTTATTATTTGTTGTCGTCTGTTGAAACATCCTATAGATATGAAATGCATATATCTGTATTTATGTTCTTCTGAGTCATCTCATTTCAGCTATCATTAATTTTCCCTCTTCAGTTCTCATTATTATTATCTACGCCTCTCTGGCATTTAGGGTGAGCTTGAATAGCACATCAAAGGTACTTTTAATTTTTTTTGCTACTTTTAGATATCGAATCCCTTATTTCTGCTGCTTCCAAGTTTAATGCATTTGGTTACTGAATAAATTTTGTCGTTTCTATATCTTTTAGGTTTCAAGTGCTTTTTTTTAATACTTTCATAGTTACGATTTGTGATTTCCATTTCCTATTTTTACTCTTATTGCGTGATCATCTGCAATAGTTTGCATATTTCTTTTAAAGAAGAAGTTGTGTTTGAATATGATTTAAAAATATTACTTTTTTTAGGCAGTATGATATTTTGTGAGGTGAAAGTAGCTTTAAAGATTATTTTCTTGCACTTCGAAAATATTTCGCGTTTACCTTTGAATTGGAAATGAACCAACCATTAAATTCTTGAAATAGATCACAGCATGAACTCCTTCTTACACGATATATATATATCTTTTTTTTTTTTTTTACTTAGGCTTTGATTTCTTACTCTTCCTTCGTATCCTAGGCCTTTGCTTGTTACTTTTATTGGTTTCTTCGATTTCTTGTCGTATCTTCATACGTTTTCGAAATTTCTCAAATATTTAATATCGATTACAAAGTTTTTGTTTTGCTGTTGCCTTGAGTTTGAGCCCGTCGGAATATATATTTGTTCTTTTTTTCTTGTAATAAACAATCTCTTTCATGTATGTGATGTGCAGGCATAGCTATTTAAGCCTACCGAATTGCGCAATAGCTACCTTTGGCTTCATCACCTTGAGAAACTATTAATTTTATTAAATTGATTGTGAGTGTAACAGCAATTTTATTTTTTAATCATCATAATTTTTTGAAAGATTTTTGAAGTATTTTATAGAAGTTATATTTTCCACTGTTTTTTTTTTTTAATTCTTCTGCGTTATGAATTCTTTTTTAACTTTTTTTTTCTAATTTCAGCTGCAACTCAATCTATTAAGTTATTTCTTGTTTAAAAAAAAAGCAGAAAAGCAAGCATCCTAGCACAGTTCCCAAAAAATGGAAAACAAAGTATAATATATTTTACTCCGTATTCCAATGAATCATTAAAAACCATTTCCCGACAGCATCCAAAAATATCATATGAATTTGAAATAACAGTGAGTTCTTCAGGATGTTTTTCTAGATTCAAAAGATAAATTTTGGAACAAAACTCTACCGAAAGATGATCATGTCTTCATTTATGTTAGGAAGGTGTGGTCACTATGCAATCAGAAAGATGGTAAATATTTGTGCATTCACTGGCCAAATTCTACCGTCAAATAAATGGCCATCTTAATATCTTCGTTAAACTCAGAACAAGATATTCAGTATTATAAATAGCAGTGAAATTAAAAATTGCACTCAGGTAAACAACCCCTCAGGAAAGAGTATCTACTATGCAGTTAAAATGGCTAGAAATTATTCCTGCCATATCACTAATGGAAGCGATTCACAGAATAGTCACTAGCCACCTCAAAAATGATTACGGTAATGAATACAGCGGAAATGAAAATGTCATCAGTTTCTGTATATAAAAAAAGAAACACACCCTTTTGGGAATAAATCCATTATTAACACATGAGGTAATATATTTAATGGATGAAACTTGAACTGGATTCCTGTATGATGCCAAACAAATCAACGTATCACATGTGCAGTTTAGTTCTCATGGAGTTAGCACTAACATGTCGTTCTGTCTCGGATGCCACATAAAGAAGGTAGGTTGGTTGGTTACTATTTTTTAGAAATCAAATCAAATGTGTAAGACAGGCTCGCTTTTCATATTAACAGTGAAGTACTCTAACGAAGAACAATATTCTGCATGCATATTTAGACAGCAGTCTATGAAAATTTTCATTATTTTAATTCGGTCGTGCGATACTTCATATTTCATATTTGAAATATTATGTATTATCTTTTAGGTAATAAGAGAGTCTTGAATCAGGTTATCTCGTATTAAATCTCCCACACGTATGTAAAGCTCTATGTTTTCACGTGTGTAATTTAATTTGAAAGAATGCATCGCCATTTTGATACAATTGGGTGCCACTCTAGAATTGTAAGTTTGCAGATTTCTTTCATTTCAACTGTCTGGATTACTTTCTAATATCTTGTAAAATCTATTATCATTTAAACACTATTAAGAAGAATTGTATTCGAAATAAGATGAAACCGATGCTAATACAAAAGCTGGAAAATATTTCACTTTGATGTAATCAAAGATAAATTCGGTGCCTGATAATAATCTATGCAGTTGTCCTTAATTTTCCTTCTCGATTCTTCCATTATTTTTCTTATCAAGCTGGCATTGACATTGCACTTTAGTGGATTTCTATCCATCCTTCCAGGTTATTGATCACTTCTAATTGTCATCCATTTATATTTCAGAAATACTAGAATTTCGAGTCTGAGTTTCGTATTGGGCTAAGTAAGACAATTATAGAACGTTGAACACGGGTGCAAATCTGCGTTTCAGAGATTTTTTCCACATAAGTAAGGGAATTTCTAAGCTAACGAGCATCATTTTATGCATAAGTAAATGGTCCGAAAAGTGGAACTGTTTATCAGAATCTTCAAATGGTATTCCATAAATTCATTAAAATCAGTCCAATATCTTGAATTAGCAATTTTATTGGCTCTGCTTAACTTTCGACTGACTGCAGTTTTTAGTAGGTGTTTTCGCAGTTTTTTTTCCTTCTAAACTACTTCTGCCTTGGTTAATACTGTACATAGCACGTGTATTGGGATTATGATTGAGATTGAGAGTAAAAGCATTTAATGATATTTAAATTTTCTGCAGTAAACTTTTCGATGCTCCGATAACTTTAAAATGTATTAAATTTATTGATTATCTCAGTTCAACTGTTTTTCGCCACAACTTCTGTCTCTAAAGCGGTCAATACAAAAACATCTCATCATCATTATTATTAATACTAATTGACTTCCCTTTGCTGATTACAAAACAAAAAAATCGACACAAATGAATTTACAAATCAGTTTTCATTAGCTTTATATCTTTTCTTCTTTTTTTTTCTAATATTCTGTTTCTCGTCTTTATCCGAGTTTCTCCAATGTATTTCTATCTGCTCTGTTTTGTTTATCTGTTAATTTCTAGTATAAATGCTAAATTCACTTCCGCTAACCATAATTCATTTCACTTTCAGAGGTGCAGAGAGTGCTATTTCAGAATCTAGTGCTTGAAGTACAATCCAAATACATCTTCATTAAGTGATGTGCCTGGAATTTTGGCGACGCAAGGTTATATGATAAAAATTACGTATTCGGGCTCATCTTGCAATCAAGTAGTTTCTTAGCCGAGATATCACGTATCCCGCTGCAGAGAAGTTACTCAGAGATGAAAGAGATATTTCAGCTATCTCAATTTACAGTAACATTCGTAAGTCAAATGCACTGTTTTGTTTATCTATTAATTTCTACATCGTTATCTGGTATGATTGCTAAATTCACTTTCTCTAACCATAATTCATTTCACTTTCAGAGGTGCAGTGAGTGGTATTTCAGAATCTAGTACTTGAAGTACAATTCAAAGACATCTTCATTAAATGGTGTGTCTGGAATTTTGTCGATGCTGGGTTATAATGATTAAAATTGCGTCTTGATCAGTTGCATAACTGGGTTCGTCCTACAATCAATTAGTTTCTTCGCTCAGATATCACGTTACCCGCTGCAGAGAAGTTACTTAGAGATAAAAGAGATATTCAGCCATCGCAATTTATAGTAACATTCGTAAATACTGTTCGCTATTTAAAGTTAGTAAATGATAAAACCTTGGAATTCTTCTCAAATAGATTCATATAATTATATCTGCAGTTTCTGCATTTTGATTCAGAAAAGAATGAAACCTACACTCTGCACACGCTTGTAGGTTGGAGAGCATATAAAATAATCGAATTATTCTTTGGGCATATATTGTTATCAAATAGAGTGTTGTCAGAATGGTCTCGTAATAATAGAACCAGTAGAAACGATAAAGATAGTAGCGGTTTTAAGACAAAGTCCACTTATTTAAAATTCAATGTATATGAGAGTAATCTCACCTTTCATTAAAGATTACACAACTAGTCTTGAATATAAACTTGTTCTTTTAAATATAGGGTATTCATTTAATTCACATCTGAACCTTTCCGATTTCAGCACAGAGTGTTCGATGATTATCTCATTCAGTAAGGCTTTCATCATTTCTGGATCATCATTTTTTTTTCGATGGTTCTCTCACATCTATACTATGTGTATATTTTTCTTAGGCAGTTGCCTGATAACTCCACACATACATTATACCTGATAGTTTAAATAAATGTAGAAACCTTACCTCCAGAATGGCACAGCCCATAAACGTTCCCATCCATATTTTTCACGCTTTCCACTATGAATTCTTTCTTGGTGATGTTACGCCAGTGTCAGACGTATAATCTTTTAGCTCTCGGTTATTTATGCATCAGAGATAAAGAGCTATGGACGTTCACAGCAGTATTATAGCTTTTGTTTCTTGTGATCCTTCAGTTGTGATGCTAAACCTGGTCTCGTATTCGTGTAAACTTTTCCTGATTCTTGGTTGTATGGTAAGTGAAATAAATATTAAAAGAAGGAAAGATAATGCGATCTGTCAAGTAAATGAAATATTTTTGATTATTTAGCACACAAAAATTGTGGATTCCCAGTTATATTAAAAATTGCGATATCTTTTGATTTAGGATTATCTCCATTGAAATCGAAGAGCGTTGTAATTATTATTATTATTTTTTTTAAATACCAGTCTTGAAAATGAGAAGGGAAAATACTTCGACCACACCTGTGCTGTTTTTGAGCAATGTTTTTAGAATACTAGCAATTCCTACAAAATAAGAAATTCCTGACCGAAATATTCATGCTTATCACAGATCATATTCCTCTCTAAATGGATTATATATTTCCTCTGTCCATCTTTAAACTGTCCAGGAATTATGCATTTCCATTTTTGTGAACTCTTCATAATCCTGCTTATATTGCAAAAAACACGATGCTTGAAACATCAAACTCATAGGTTTGTATTCAGCTTATGTGTAGTATGACTATCAAATAGTATTTAGATGGAATCCAAAGAATGTTTGCTCTCCATCAGTTTAAGATAACAAGCAGCTGATATTTTGTCCATTTCCCTCTTTTCAACACAGATTCGGCACTGGACATAACGAATGTGGCTAATTTCGTGGAGATCCGATCTTCCAGTTTATATGAAAGAGAGAAGAGAGAGTGGAATATCAAACATTAATAAAGTTTTGCGTTTCCAAACCGTTTCGAATGGGCCAGGTTATCGATGATGGTTATGGCTATCAACCCTGTTCCAGTTTTATTAATGGAATAAACCTCTCTATTATTAATCAAACAACACTCTGAAAGTTGTTTTAATTTTCAAAAACACAAATACTATTACAAACGATGGAAAATATTTAACTTTGATGTAATCAAAGATAAATTCGTTGTCTGATAATAATCTGCTCAGTTCTCCTTAATTTCCCTTCCTCGATTCCTCCATTATTTTTCCTGTCAATTTGGCATTGACATTGCACTTTAATGGACTTCTATCCATCCTTCCAGGTTATTGATCACTTCTAATTGTCATCCATTTATATTTCAGAAATACTAGAATTTCGAGTCTAGGTTTCGTATTGGACTAGATACAAGACAATTATACAATGTTGAATACGGGTGCAAATCTACATTTCAGAGATTTTTTCCACATAAGTAAGGGAATTTCTAAGCTAACGAACATCATTTTATGCATAAGTACTATGATCCGAAAAGTGGAACTGTTTATCAGAATCTTCAAATGTTATTCCATAAATTCATTAAAATGAGTCCGGTATCTTGAATTAGCAATTTTATTGGCTCTGCTTAACTTTCGATTGACTGCAGTTTTTTTTATTATTATTTCTAAATTACTTCTGCCTTGGTTAACACTGTACATTGCACGTCTATTGGAATTATGATTGAGAGTAAAAGAATTTAATGACATTTAAATTTTCTGCAGTAAAATTTTCGATGCTCGAATTAAATTTATTGATTACCTCAGTTCAACTGGCTTCGCCACAACTTTTGTCTCTAAAGCGTTCAATACAAAAACATCTTATCATCATTATCGTTAATACTAATTGACTTTCCTTTGCTGATTAAAAAAAAATTCGATACAAATGAATTTACTAATCCGTTTTGATTAGCTTCATACCTTTTTTTTTTTTTGCATTCAGTTTCTCGTCTTTATCCGAGTTTCTCCAACGTATTTCTATCTGCTCTGTTTTGTTCATCTGTTAATTTCTGGTATAAATGCTAAATT
Organism: Typopeltis vanoorti; assembly: GCF_054136105.1. Classification (NCBI taxonomy): domain Eukaryota; kingdom Metazoa; phylum Arthropoda; class Arachnida; order Uropygi; family Thelyphonidae; genus Typopeltis; species Typopeltis vanoorti. Next base: position 147,897,223 of record NC_143552.1, on the reverse strand, counting down.
CACTTTCGCTAACGATAATTCATTTCACTTTCAGAGGTGCAGAGAGTGCTATTTCAGAATCTAGTGCTTGAAGTACAATTCAAAGACATCTTCATTAAGTGGTGTGCCTGAAATTTTGTCGACGCAGGGTTATATGATACAAATTACGTATTAATTAGTTGCATAATTGGATTCATACTACAAACAAGTTGCTTCTTTGCTCAGATATCACGTTACCCGCTGCAGAGAAGTTACATGGAGACGAAAGAGATATTTCAGCTGTCGCAATTTATATTAACTTTCGTAAATACTGTTAGCTATTTGAAGTTAGTAACTGATAAAACCTTGCAATTCTTCTCAAATAGATTCATATAATTATATCTGCAGTTTCTGCATTTTGATTCAGAAAAGAATGAAACCTACACTCTGCACATGCTTGTAGGTTGGAGAGCATATAAAATAATCGAATTATTCTTTGGGCATATATTTTTATCAAATAGAGTGTTGTCAGAATGGTCTCGTAATAATAGAACCAGTAGAAACGATAAAGATAGTAGCGGTTTTAAGACAAAGTCCACTTATTTAAAATTCAATGTATATGAGAGTAATCTCACCTTTCATTAAAGATTACACAACTAGTCTTGAATATAAACTTGTTCTTTTATATATAGTGTATTCATTTAATTCACATCTGAACCTTTCAGATTTCAGGACAAACAGTTCGATGATTATCTCATTCAGTAAGGCTTTCATCATTTCTGGATCATCAATTTTTTTTTTTTCGATGGTTCTATCACATCTATACTATGTGTGTATTTTTCTTAGGCAGTTACCTGATAACTCCACACATACATTATACCTGATAGTCTAAATAAATGTAGAAACCTTACCTCCTGAATGGCAGAGTCCATAGGCGTTCTCATCCATATTTTTCACGCTTTCCACTATGAATTCTTTCTCGGTGATGTTACGCCAGTGTCAGACGTTTAATGTTGTAGATCTCAGTTATTTATTCATCAGAGATAAAGGGCTGGGACGTTCACAGCAGTATTATAGCTTCTGTTTCTCGTACTACTTCAGTTATGATACTAAACCTGGTCTCGTATTCGTTTAACCTTTTCCTGAATCTTGGCTGTATGGTAAGTGAAATAGTTGAGTCTGAAAATAAATATTAAAAGAAGGAAAGATAATGCCATCTGTCAAGAAAATGAACTGTTTCTGATTATTTTGCACACAAAAATTGTGGGTTTCCAGATATATTATAAATTGAGATATCATCTCTTGATTTAGGATTAACACCACTGAAATCGAAGAGCGTTGTTATTATTATTATTTTTTTAAATATCGGTCTTGAAAATGAGATGACATTAAAATACATCGAGCACACCAGTGCTGTTTATGGACAATATTTTTAGAATACTGGCAGTTCCCATAAAATACTAAGTTCTTAACATGCCTACAACGACTTGTATTCTCTCTAAATGGATCATTTGTTTCCTCTGTCCATCTTTAAACTGTCCACGACGTATACTACTTTTCCTTTCTTGTGAGATCTTCATAATCCTGCTTTTATGCAAACAACACCCAACGCTTGAAGCATCAACCTTATATATATATATAATTTTTTTAGACAACACCTCCAGGCAGTCCAAAGGCTCATCGAGGGAGGCCATCCTACTCTACAACTCTGTCTCCACCATTCAATCCGCTAACTACAACTAAGTTTTTAGTCTGCTTATGTATATTATGATTATCAAAAAAGTATTTAGATGGAATCCAAAGAATGTTTGCTCTCCATCAGTTTAAGATAACAGGCAGCTGATATTTTGCCCATTTCCCTCTTTGCATCACAGACTCGGCACCGGACATAAAGAATTTGACTGATTTTGTGGAGATCCGATCTTCCAGAATATGAAAGAGAGAAGAGAGAGTGGAATATCAAACATTAATAAGGTTTTACGCTGCCGAACCGTTTCGAATGGGTCAGGTTATCGATGATGGTTATGGCTATCAACCCTGTTCAGTTTTATTGATGGAGTAAACCTCTCCATTATTTATCGACCAACACTCTGAAAGCTCTTTGAATTTCCCAAAAACACTCTTGTAATACGTTCGCTTCGTAAAACTACCGTGCATCGTTACACAGTTTCAAATAGACATGCCGCTTTCTTTGTCGCTGTGTTTAGCATCTGCCGTATCCCTAGCCTATTTCATGTAATGGGATAAGGACATCTCCACGGAAGTATTTTCTGTAGATTATGCATCCATTTATGGAATACATGCCAAATCTGCATCTCCGCTGTCTGTCAAGATAATTCGGGAACTTCTGTTTTAATTGTTCGTCGGCATTCCGTAACTTTCTAAAATTGCTAGATCGTTTTTTAAATACCGAGTCACCATCAATCTTTCTCTTCATTAAAGTGAAGTAAATAGTTGACTTACGAAAGTTTTTCAATTGCTTTACAATAGTGCGAGCCGGTATCCGATGAAATGGAAGCTGACGCCAATATCTCTCTCCGAAAACCAGTCACTTACACTCCGCGACGACCTACCTTCTCTTCTGTCTGCTGATCTCTGCACGCATTTTATACTCGCTCCTACTACACACACACACACACACACACACACACACACACACACACACACACACACACACACACACACACACACACACACACACACACACCGTCATATGACTAACAATTGTGCATATACAAAGGGAGTTGGTCAATTTTTCGATCAATGAGAGTGACGATTGTCGCGCGAGTGTGACAAGGTGTACGCCTTTTGCTAGAATAATCTCGTTCACATGCACAAAATAACAGAAACAACGCCTTCAACAGAACTTTTTTTTTCCCTGGACTTTAAAGTTGTCCCGTCTCAGAAAAAACGCTTCTGTCACTCGCGCGCGCGCGAGTTAGTAACGTCAACCAATGACGGGTAGTCAACGTTACTTCGTTGAAGGTAATTGAAGGTTGTACATGTAAAACAAGCTATGTAATTGGGAAACTCGATTATTTCCAAATATTTCTGCGTGTAAATTACTATTGATTTACATACAAAAATAAATACAGTCATTATAGGTCAGAGACTGTCTACATTAAAGGAACCCATATTCAGAAAAAAAGCTAGAGTTATATGGCATTAATTATCATTGACAAAACAGACCACTCTGACAAATGAAGTTACTGCATAATTGTTTCGTTCCAATTATATAATAGCTCAATGTTCTCTTCACTACTGCTTTTGGAAATATGGCTTTCATATCAAACGCAGTTATGTCGATGTCAAAAAAATAAACATTTCGATAAAAAAAATTCAAAAATTTTGATGGGAAATAGTATGATAGCAACTTTTCTCTCCACATCTTAAGATGAAAATATCAATATCGAAAGAAAATTTTTGGTTTATATTATATTAATTATTTTATACATAATACTTTATAATTATGATACTTTATAATACTATCATACTTTAGTAACTGTATATAAAGCAGTGTGATAAATACGGATCAGAGAATAATAATAATACCTATTTTGAGTAAATACTTCAAGATACACATCTTGTACTACATTGTAATAAAATCAGTTCTTTATTTGAATAGAATAACAAAGTGATCGGATTCATAACATGAAAAAAATGATACCTTTCGTATTTGAACCAAGATATAGTTCATATCATATAACTGCACTCAATGTGGAATTGTCTATTTGAAGTCCTCACTGTGCACATACTCGATGAAAATGAGAAAAAAAAGGCAAGTATAGTAGATTACTGTATCTAGCTTAGCAGTCTACAGAATAAACCTGGTGTTTGTTTGTATGTTTGTTGGAAAGGTGTCAGAAACATGAGCGACGAAGACAAACTACACCGCAGTAGGAGAGAATTTTTGCACATATTCCTTTAAATCTATGACTTTAATGATTCCGGATTATCTCATTATCTGAATTACCTTTTCTGTAAGAAGAGGAGAAATAAGTTAATTGCAAAATTTAATTAGGAATAGAAACTTTGTTACCTTTAGTTTGGTCATACCAGAAACATACATAAATCTCATCTCGGTATCATTAAAATGTTGTTCAACTATTTCCCTTATAATCACTCTTCAAGTCTACATGATGTTTTTATTTCTTGTAATTTGAAATTCCGAATGTGTTCTTTAGCAGGTTATCTCATTTATCAAATTCCTTCTGTCATAGGTTTGAACTGGTTTTTCATTTTTAAGAAGAACGAGAGAGTGAATTTGCTGTGAATATCTACTTGGTGATGAAATGAGTATCTCGCAATATATCTTAAAATACTGCAGTTATAAATTATGCTTAAAATAATTATAAATTACAAAGCAATTTTTAGCTTTAATAGATTATAATGTAATTGATAAATTCTGTGAGAAATCAAGATTATACTGAATTTAATGTTACTTTGAAGAAGAGAAGTAAATTTGGGACCAGTTCTGATCTCCTGATAGTACAGAATGAATCATTTTATGTGTACGTTATTCATCGACAAAGCTATTGCAACATACAGAGCCCCCCCCCGCTCTTCTTCATGACAGCTTAGTAAACAAGACCCAGTCAGATATCTTCCGAGTGTCAATGGAGTAAGACTTACACTTCATCTAAAGACGTATATACTGCGATACCTGAACTGATCTTCCATCCATAAGAATACGAACTGAAACTCGCTGTTTTTTCATCCCATAGTGTTTTGCATTTTTCTAAACTTTGTTAATTTTCTTAATAACCGATGATTTTTATTATTAATGATTCTACAGTTAGAAAATACATTAAAATATTTTGGCCTGCTATTATATTTTGGTATCAAAAGACTAATTTTCAGTAGCTTATTCAAGTATAAAGAAATGACGCAATAGTACAAGATTAATTATGCAAATTAATTTTAAATAAATGCTACAGTATAGACCACAAAAATAAAAATAAAAATGCGAATTTATTATAAAGAAATTTTATTTAGCTTATGAGATCACATTCGAATTCGAAGATCATTTTACTTGCTTTAAAAATTCAAACTGAAAAAAATAAGAAAATCGAAAATTAATTCTCTCAAACCTTTATCAGAAAACATGCATTTGTGTCACTGGAAATAGGGATGTCCACTTTTTTTGAGCATCGCTAATATCAGGGCCGTCGCCAGATTAGATCGCTCTCTGAGGCAAACAATTAAATATTGCTCCTGATGATTATAAGACAAAAATATAATAAAATTTCCAATAAATATTCTGTTTTTATTACAAGAGAAACATTAATGCAAAACGACTACATAATAATATAAATTAAATATTTGCTCTACGGTGATATCGCACAATAACTGTTTTTAAGTTCTTCTAAATTTAAATGATAAGCTATGTCCGCCTCTATCAATACAGTTGCTAGACCAACCAATCTCTATTGAGTCATTGCTGATTGCAAATAATTTTTAATCAGTTTAAGCTAGGAAAACTTCTTTCCGCAAGGCTCCTACCCCAATATGGCTGAACAAGCGCCTTTATTAAGCTGCGCCGTGAGGCAGGCTGCCTCTGTGCTACACTATGTCGACGGTACTGGCTAATATTATTCGATTTTGATTGCTTCAAATTAAAGAAAGTTTAATTCTATGAAGATCAATGTACTCTAACGTAAATTGGCTAACAAAGTTAAACGAATTACGAAATGAACTAACCAATCCTTACTTTACCGATTGTAACATATTTTGTATTTCATTGTTCGTATGTGCATAGTTGTAAGCAACTATGCACATACGAACTTTTATGTGTAATAACTTACACATAAAAATGGTTAATGTAATCAACGAAGCAGTTATTAGTTCGATTATCTACTATTTCTTGATTACGTTCAAAATTCTCACAGCTGCGATAGCATACTGCTATTTATGAGTAAAGTCGTGCCTATTACTACAAAAAGAAGATCACAAGATTTCTGTTAAATTTTATTGTAGTACGTCTGATCAATTGACAATGAGCGTAGCTGCTCAGAAAGAACCTAAAGCCCAATTATGGGACTATTTTTTGCTGAGATGTCTTTGATATGCTTTCCCTGAGCCTATTAATAAATGTGTGAAACAGATAACACAAAACGCTGTCGTCATTGTTCATCTCATAGAGATCCCGCAGAGAATAGAAGCAAACATACAAAATAATTCTCCAACACATATTTAATACTCTATCGTAAATCGTAAAGTATGTTTGACCTTTCTTCACATTTAAGTTATGTTTTTATTATTCATTTAATCTACAACCTTGGCCACAATTATTAAGAATGAATATACAGGGTGAAATCCCTTCTTAATGCAATTAAATGGATGATATGCCATGTGCACTGTGATTACAAAAGATATGCGTTCTGTTCTTGTTTCTTCCTTGATGATAACTCTGAAATAAAAGGGATTAAGGAGAGGAGCTCATGAGGATCGAGAAGAATTTCCATTTTGAAAATGCACTGGAGTCAGACACGATCATCGGTGTGCATAATGAGTCCCACGTGCAACTAGGGTGATGGTTAAGAACAGTCTAAGGATTAGAGGACCATGTCCATCTTAGGTGATAAATAGGTAGAATCTGTAATTAGAGACCAACAATACAAAATATCAGGAAGAAATTTGGAACTTGAAGGACTTTGAACTAAGAAGGTACTTAGATATCATAATTCTGGGATAATCTGAGAAAACGTGTACTCATCCTTTACCATGACAACACGCTGTCCCTTTTTTTAAATCACTTCATGCAGTTCTATTGGGGACTTTCCGAACACAAAATGATTTATACGCATTATTAAGTGTTTATGAGTTTATCTTTAACAAATTCTTGTTTTTAGTTTAATTAATGCTGTTATTGAAAAAAAAATATTTTGCAACTTTTCCTTTAGGTAATATCTTCTCTTTTTCAGATACCGTCCAATCGTTTACTTTTAAAAATGTTTTTTGCAAGTCAAGTCATTAGCGAAAATAGTTTTCAATTAAGAAATTGAGAAAGTTTTTACAAGATTCATTTTCTTTAAATGGCTCATTACTCGAAATGTGTCCAGAAAGAAAGAAGTGTCTATCAATTTCTGCTAATTTATGTCATGAACATTTTACCCATCCACGTGAAAATGCAAGCATTTTCCGACATCTTTTATCATTTACTCCCTTCATCAGGTGATGATAATTCACTTTCCTTTTTGCTTATAAATATTCCAGCAGATGTTAGAAGCCTCTTTATTAATTACAAGAGCTTGGTGTTGTGCTCGTGCTATACAAAATTATTAGATGGTATCACATCTAGTTTCGATACACAGCTGCCAAGATGGCTATTTCAGAGATGTTTCATTCAGCGTCGTACTTTGTCACAATTTGTACAAGTCATCATGAATATTAAAGCCACGTAATGCATGGTTTGACAACGTGGCACCATCCATTAGCGAAATAAAAGAGCTAATGTAGGGTGCATGCATAATATTGCCTGAGGGAGAAACAAAAATCGATGTTCTTTGAAGTTAATCAGATAAGAAGTCAATGCGACTTTTCTTCTAGACGTGTGAAAGGAGCTGACATAACATTTTTTTAAGTTTTTCATAGAAAGAATTGATTTTCGACACAGAAAGAAAACTTTAAAATATTTAATCTGAATACATGTTTTGATGGTTGTATGGAAGTGAAATCTGGACAATAAAACAAAAAATCAAACAAAGACTAATAACAGCAGAAATGAAGTTTATGAGAAAAACTGCAAAGTACACTCTATTTGATCACAAAAGAAACGAAGAAATGATGCAAGAATAAAATCAAGAATCAGTAATAGAAAAAATTAAAAAATATAAACATAAATGAATGGAACACGTTCAAAGAATGAAAACAGAAAGATTACCAAAACAAGCCTTAAGATACAAGCCATTAGGAAAAAGAAAACCAGGACGTCCTCTTAAACGATTCAACGATGACTTCTAAGGCCGGAATAGGCCACGCTAGGCCTAAATCCTTGATGTGCATGATGATGATATTTTGATGAACCTGACATCAATACTTAAGATTAGTATTTACCAAAAATAGATTCCTCTTCTACATTCGTCCTAATGGTTGTTAAACTTCAGCCTTACCCAAACAGATTTCATTAAACGTTGGTCTTTGAGATGCGCACTAAATTTTGTGCGCATCCCAAAAACAATTTCACTAAATCAAGCGAAATTGTTTTCGTTTCTGTAGCGGAACAAAATTTCTCAAACCATTCGATTTCGAAATACTAAAGTTTGTTGTTGTGTTATAGTTTTGTTTTAATAAGTAATTAAGAAAACCTTCGATTTCTTTCTTATTTATTAAGATCGTTGTATTGGTTGGCAAAAATAATTACATAACGATAGAAAGATAGAAATCAGCATATTAATATTGCTTTTAATTTTGTGTGTTAAAGAACAGTGACATTTATGCAAATTAGAAAATATCTTAATAGATACTTATTCTTAAGATTCTTAAGTGTCTATTAAGATACATTCGTTATATTAAATGAAATGAATTAAATTAGAAATCTCAAATTATAAAGGCGAACATACACACTGAGTACATAACTGTTTACCCTTTCGCCAAGAGCAGTTCACACGAATTTAGTTAATCTGAATGCGCTAATTCAAATTTAAATAGCAGAAATAGCAAAGATGATTATTGCACCGGATAGCGTTAATTGCATTCGATGCAAAGACACGAAAAGAATTTTTCTAATCGAGTCTTTCCAGCCTCTTCGCAGGACACAGTGAAAGAGTCATTCCATTGCATTGCCTGCCGTATCGGGTTATTAGAAAACTAGCTACAGAGGAGTAGGGCAATGGAGAATTATTAAATGAAAATAACGTAAGCGTGGCTAAACCTTATATCATCTCCATTCTTTGACATTTCAAAGACTAATAGTCGTCTGTATTTTGATCTTATCCTTTAGTTATTCACACTCCCGTTGTGCACATTCTTTAACTAAAACACAGGATATGCATTTCATTTATTTCTTAGAACCTGCTGTTCATCTCCCCCCCCCCCACATATTCTTTTAGGTGCCATGCTTTTAGCTTCCACAATCACAATCAATTAAATAGTCAAGGTTTTGGTTGTTTTTATATTTGAAAGTCTTCTGTCCTGTTTTTATTTCTTCCACCGTCCGCGCGGTTATCTTAGTGGCTATGCGCTTCGTAACCATATGCCTAGGGAAGGAGTGTCCTAGGTTCAATTCCCGTCGACGAGGTGAGGAGCTTAAGGATCTTCCTCAGCCATAGCCAAGTTAGCCGGTCTTGGGCGTGGACAGCAGGGTTTTTTCCGCCAGTTTATCTGGTGTTTTTCATCCCACAAGCAGGCAAACCGGTCCGTGGACACACAGATTACAGTCAGGAATGCTGACCCAGCGACAGGTCTGATTCGTCAACCTATGCCGGTTCCGAAGCCCGGATCAAATTTGGGGAGACTAGATGCTACTGTGAACTCCCGTATAAAGAGGGAACGCTGTATCATTATACGGATTTTATTTATTTATTTCTTCTACCTTCTCTAGTACAGAAGGATTCATTATTATTATTTTTCAAATTATTTTCTGGTGCGCTCCTGCGTGTATCCCATCATTCGCCTTTAGTTCAAGAGGTGTTTCTCGATCAATTCTTTCCCAACTTTATTTTTTATATATTTTTTTCTCTTTTGAATTTTTTGTTCGGTAAGTCGTATTCAGTATGTTGTAGATAAATATTTATGTACAATTTAAGTATATTCTCTTCCTTTTTTTTCTTGAAATTTTCATTCTTTTGGGCAATACTTTCTTGATACTACAGTTTCGTCTTTGAAACTCTATAAATTTCACTCTTCAAATAAATTCTTTGATTACCACAATGAGAAAGAATTGCCTTCCTGGTGATCAAAGGCTGATACAAGTTGTCTCTCTCTTTTCGCTAAGTTCTTAATTTCCAAACATCAATGCACGCACAAGCAACTTCAAACTATCGATCATTCTTGCAAAGAAGTATTAATCGAGAACTTTATAAGAAAAACAATTCATCGCTAGCTCCGATATCTCATTGCTTTGCAATAATGTTCATTAGGTGTTCGAATATCTAACACATTTATAGTGTATATGCTGTTTCTCTGCATCTTATCTTGATTATTTAGATTCAAATATGTTTTGAAAACTGCATTTTAAAGTAATTTATAATAATTATATTTTTATTGCTTTTATTGCTGTATATATATATATATATATATATATATATATATATATATACATATATATATTTATTTATTTTTTTTTTATTTATTTTTATTTCTTTATTTATTTTATTTTTTCAATTAAAACTCTGGACTCGATCAAAATCATATGCATTTATATTACATACAAAAGCAGTCAAGTTTATCTTTCTAAGCAGTTTACGGAATACAAAATGTCAGTCTCTGCAAATACGTACACGAGATTTAAATATTATTAAAAACCTAACAAGAATATTTTTTGTGCCTTAACCCAGAGCAGGCGCACATTAATATTCATTTATCTTGGTTAAAAACATGCTATGAAGGAATTAAACTTTAAAAATAAAATATTCATTAAGCCTTTTCTTCTAAAACTAGCAAACCAGATCATTTACCATGTTTCTCACAATTTATTTATTTTTGCTTATTTTTCAATGACTATTATTCAACACGAAAGACCTCTGAAATTTCGTCAATATGTAATTCGAAAAATTATTTTGTCTTGTTAGAGCAACAAAACATTTCTTGTACATTCACATGGCTATTTCCGAAACAAGTCTAACACCATCTGCCTCAAACCATTATCACTTAAGGTGTCCTCTTCAAATGGTAGATAAAACGTGGGTAAAAATATCAAGAAAAGTGTTGAGGAACTGCGATCAATGTTGAGAAAAGCAAACCAAAATATTTTATCTCCAATATTTCAAGAAATAGGATGCAGAAATATTCATTTTCTCATACAGTGAATCCGAGGAGCACTGAATGACAGGCAAAGTTCATTATTAATGAGAGAGAGAGAGAGAGAGAGAGAGAGAGAGAGAGAGAGAGAGAGAGAGAGAGAGAGAGAGAGAGTTCTTTTTAAACTTTATGTGAATTTCACCCTAACAGACTGTTAACCTATAGTGCATTATCACTGTGAGTAGACTCGGGATTAGACAAGTTGGAGTTCCTAATCTAGAGACGAGATGTTCGAAATTTTCAACCCATTTCAATCCTCTTATAAGTAGAAAGATGATGCTCTCACACCGAATGATGAAAATGATCTCTGTTCTTCCCCTAATCTGAAGACCTTTGTGAAACATTCATGCCGATGATGAAATTTGAATCAATAATCTATTGGTTTGGTGTTTCCTTTCAGTTGTTTCCGACCGTAGGTGACTTTGTAGGCATTGCCCACAAAGTATTCCTAGTTTAATTTTTTACAGGGTAGTTCATCATTGCTTTCTCCAATCCCTTAATTTTATCCTGGCTCGGGTACGGTATATGGCTGGGAAGAATTCAAGACTGTAATCTATGTTCACGGGACAGGTTTTTGCCTGTTCTGAGGGACAAAAATCCGAGTTTCCGGGTGAAAAAAACCGCCTACTTCCATATGAGACCGGCTAACTCACTTTAAGTCGAATGGGACCAGATAAAGGTTCCTCACGTCACTGATGGGAATCAGACTCAGCTCTTTCCGACCACAGGGCTTCGTCTATACGGAGGGTCATCTACTGGTTGGAGAGCGAATAGCCAATCACTAGACCAAAGAGGCTGGCAGAACAAAGTTTATAATTTTTATTTTTTCTTACTTCTTTTGTCATTTTTTTTATGATTCTTATTTCAAGGTCTAATCTCTGACAATATCTGAGGATATCGCCATGAATAATTGGAAATAACCGAACAAGAAAAGAATGACTAAAAGCCAGATTATCAAAGTTATTTACTTTTTATGACCGATATATGTAAACATGTTTTTTTTTTTTTTTCAATCATGCTAAATAATGCTATAATTAAATAATTGTCCTGATTTTTTTCAAAAACATTTTGTAGTTCCTGTCTATATAAATTATTCAATGACAGAAAGAAGGCACGAAAATTTGAAAAAAAATCTCAACTTTCAAGTTTGTCATCAGCAGGTTGTTCGAAGTAATCATATTCACTACATCGCGGCATACCATGAATTCGCAACGCTTTTCCCGAACTTCAAGCAGTTCCTTTTCATTCTGTCGAGGCCATATACTCCTGGAAGAATCAATAAGCCTTCCCAAAGCGGATCGAACTCGATATTCTAAATATAATTGAATTTTAACATCAATATGTCACATATTAATGATCACAGACTCATACGTAATAAGCAGTCACATCACAGCTGAAATTTCATGCTGGAATGCAACATTCAACGTAGATGCCACGTTTACTCCTGAATATCTTTGAAAGCCTTCCTCAAAAGCGAATACGAGTTTATCACTCTCTCCACCAAATGGAAACACTTTAAAGTAATCTGCTGATTGTAAGATAGTGGTATCGATTTTTAGAGAGAGTCGATTACCACGTGTAACGAAAGCCGGTGCAGGAGGAGGAACCGGAAGAGGGGAAGGAAGGAAAGTGGATTAACTGAGGAAGGAAGGAAGAATCAGAGACTTAAATGAACTTCCGAACTCCTAGAAAGAGTTATTACTTCTTTCGATTCCTAATGAACTGCACTTCTGGAATGGCTGCAATGGTTGAAATATGTTTGTTTCTTGTACGTGATGCATTCTCTAATGGAACATTTTAGAAGAAGAAGAATACTTAAAAGTGAATTCATATTTTATAAGAAAAGGTTTATTATTTACTTACTGGATTTTTTCGATCGATTTGTTGTTCAGATAAAATAAGTACTTTATGTACAGAGATCAATGGCAAGAACCATTCTACATTTAAGCAAGTTTCACTTGCTCAGTGACTGAATGTATAATACTTGCTAGAAATTTGAAAACAAAAATCTGAATTAGAAGTCCAAGATAACGTTTTTCGTTTGCGTAGATGGTTCCATTTCGTTTTGGAGACAGGGACTGCCTGTTTTCATCTTTTTATGCGTGATGTTACAGATAGTTTATGAAATGAACGAAGAAAGTATCGCCATGTTTAATCAGGACTTTAATTTTTTAATCCAGAAATTAATTCATCTTATGGCTTGTTATGAGCCTCCGTAGCTCAGTCAGTATAGACGAAACCCTTTGGTCGGAAAGACCTGGGTTCGATTCCATCAAGAATCTGGTCTCTTTCGATTAAAGGTGAGTTATCCGGTCTTATACGGAGGCAGGGGTTTTTTCACCCAGAAAGTCGGGTTTTTCGTCCCCCACAACAGGCAAACTGGCCTCGTGAACACACATGAATTATAGTCATGAATACGTCCAAGCCATATGCCAGTCCCGAGCCCGGATAAAATTAAGGGAGTGGGGAAAGCAATGGTTTGTTGATAAGAGAAAATGTAGCGCTTCAGATGAAAATGCTTTTTTCATCTGAAGCTCTTTTAAATGTCCATTAAAGTATGGACATTTATCTGTACGATCGAGACTGTAGTTGGCTGTGTTATATGGCTTTACCTCCAATATAATTAATTTCAGGACTTTTTAAATTTAGTACTTCTCAGTGCTCCAATAACTCAGTACCAGTTTGAAAGATCACAGAGGAAAATACTCCCATTCAACAGGAAGATATTTCAGAGAATTAGAACCATTTTATAAATATAAACATCGTTAATACGAATTGAAAATAGAATTGCAACTTGAGGATGAAATGTATTTTTTTCTGAAATCCTTTTTATTGATATTATCAATTTCATTGACACACTCATCAATCTATAGTGTCACATATTCCTGGCGTATTATCATCGAGAAACCCATATAATTGGTGTTGTTATGGTAACCCTACTGTTGAATAGAACTCCTAAATCATTGAGCCGAAGAAGCGTGTTGTTGTGCCACATTGGCAAATTCATTAAATTGAAGGATTGCTCAAGTTTGCACATAGCAATGATGAGTTCCTTTCAACTAAAATGTGACACCGGCTATAATTAATTATAATAAAATAATACATACGAGAGTGAAACTTGAGTTTTCCTCGGATATAGTTGCATGCTTGAGAATATGGGAACCTGTTTGATTATGCAACTGTTTATCGACTTCCATTTATCATTTGCATATACTAAACTGCTAGATAAAACTATTGGTTCAATAATGTTAGATTACATTGAAGCATGGCACCATTGCAAAGCCGATAAAAAGCAGTGTATTACACAAACGAAATACCCACAAATATGGCTCTAAAAGATTTCTATGTTGTGCTCTTCTGGACAATCTTTATTGAATTTAATTGTATGTTTGACATGCATACGAAACTTTTCCACGCCATCTCAATTTTTTTGTAATCCTATCATTTAGAAATCTTTCATAATTGTATACTGTAACAGCTCCTTTCTGACAAGATGAAATTGAACAAAAGCTAATGAAATTTGGTTTTTATGATCTCTGTTAAGAAGTAAGTCAAACAATTTCAATTGTAGTCCTCAATCGAACGACAAAATTAGTCAAACAGATGTAAAAACATTTCGTATTAATTTTAGCATTCCTAATAGAATTCAGAAAATACATAAGCCAAAAAAGGGCTCGGAGTTCAACTGTTATTGCAGCATTGTAAATTGTCTTCTTTAATCAATTTCAAGTTAAAAATATATTCTGCTGCAATCTCATTAAAATAGCTGAACAGTAACTTCAATAAGATATCTTTGCTCAAGTTTGTCAGGGTTGAATAATGTTACTCACTCCCAAACTATTCGTATAAGTGCAGACTATGAAAGAAAATATATAATGTGCAATTAAAATTTACCTAACAGAAACTAATTAGAACAGCGCACGATAGCATGTCGTTTATGATTCCATTATCGTGCAGCTTAACAGAATCTTACAAATGCAATTAGCAATGGAGACTCGCTTATTTAATATGGCCTACTAGAAGGCCTTGTAATTGTTGCCACCTGAAACTCCCGTCAAACAGATAAACAAATCTAAGAACAATATATTATTGTCTTATGTGCTTCAGTAATATATCACCCTCACGTAAAATTAATTAGTTGTTCTGATTGGTTGATTGGTGTTCAAAACGTGATGTGATTTCATTAACTTTTGTTCTGACATTAAATTTTTCCCCGAAGTAAATTATCGCACTACATTTATTTTATGCGCAAACTGCAGGATTTGATACAGTTAGTTCCATCATATCAAAAGGGAATGGCGTGGGATACAATAGCACGTTTCACATGAAAACATTTCAGTATAATAAAAGACAGGAAAGAAGTAGAGAGCAAAAAGAGTACATTTAGTCATTGTTGATACTAAGAAGGGCGACTGCAGAGGAAAAATTGATGGTGCATTTTTCACGCAAGCTAAGCTCCAGCAGAGGTCAAAGCGGGCATTATTGTATCAAGGTTTGTGCTCCTTTCACTAATGTGACAGCTCCTCGATCACTGCAGGTGTTTCTGGAGAACATTCTTCGATAACAAAAGGAAACCTCTGGTCAAAAGAGATATAAAAGTGTAAGATATCTTAGCGTGTGTAGGAAATCTTTACAATAACTGTCATCCTCAGTGATCTATGAGTATGTTTGTTCACTAAAGATTGCATAAAGTAAAACAGAAACATAGAAACACTCTTGTTAAGTACTGGGTTAGAAAGAAATGTTAAATATAAGCCATGTTATGTAGAACGAGTTTGATGGAAGTAAAGCATACGGAGCAAGCGATTTTTGCAACCGATGCTACAGTCAGATGAAGAAAAGATTGGATTTTTAATGGAGAAATATATTGAGGTCATCTTCAGCACTACACTTTACTTGAATGTATTGTGCGATATCTGGTTGTATGAAGGCTTATCAAAAGGGTTCATTTTTTTTTTTTTTACTTGAGTTGAACTTTGAGAAATACTATATTGGACAAATTCACGTGATTAACAGACGTTATTATGCCTTTCTTTTTTTTTCGGAATTTCATACGGTCAAATTATGTATCGAGTTTTGAACAGGAAATCCAAATTGACAAGATGATATCAGGACAGCAAGAGCATTCGTATCTTGAAACAAAGCCAGTGTTATGCAATTAGGGAATGGGCATATTTCTATAGGCTACACAGCATTCATTTTTAAGTGTTTCTTCCTAATTAAATTAAATTCTCGACCTTCAGTCATGAAAGCAGTCAAAATAGCAAGAGTAGTGTCATCCAAAATCTTCAAAAATGTTCCATGAAACAAAATATTTGGACTGTCGATAAGAATTATTTCTTGGTCAATAATGCCAATATATATCCCAATGATGATGCATAACAGTCAGATGAAACTGATTGTGATGATGACGTATAACAATGAGATCTAAACATATAATGAAAATAAAACTGGTATTGCTATTAACATCATATTCAGATTATTGTTTAACTTTTTTTGTAGTTACATGAACAGACAAAAGAAGAGGAAATTAAAAAAAAAAAGAATACTGTCATACTCTGGTTGTGATTCTTTCAAGTAGCTGTTCTTCAAGGTCATAATAGTCTCAAGTAAACAGTAATTTGATTAAAACCCAGACTCCATCTGGTATTGTAATGCTTTTAAGCCTATTAACAACTAATGCTTTTCTATGATTCCTCTATCCAATTGTTCAATTAAGGACAGGATTCTCCTATAAACGCAACTCTACAAAGCACGATTGATTGAAATTTATGATAATTTAATGAAGTATAACGTTGTTTTCAGAGCTGTCGGCAATGTATCGACGAAATGAATCCAGCAAATGATAAATTACCTTGTTGGTTTCTGTGTGCTGTTTACTAGTTCGCCTGATAAATCCATCGATAAATACTTAATGTATTTATGCCCATATTAAATGATGGCTATGCGTATATAAAAAAGTTAATGTTTGACGTAGTTGCTATTTAGAGATATCGTTTCAATAATTCATAGTCGCTAATGTTTTCCATTAGTTTAATGGATTCCCACGCGAGATGC
Source organism: Typopeltis vanoorti (assembly GCF_054136105.1). Classification (NCBI taxonomy): domain Eukaryota; kingdom Metazoa; phylum Arthropoda; class Arachnida; order Uropygi; family Thelyphonidae; genus Typopeltis; species Typopeltis vanoorti. Next base: position 147,880,249 of record NC_143552.1, on the reverse strand, counting down.
TGTTACTTGACTGATGACCAGCAATTACGACAATATGTATATAGCTTGATGAATGAAAGAAAAAGAGGCTTAAACGACATAAAACTATTAAAATAAGTACACACCAATAATTTCTTAAAATATTTGGTCAACCTTTAAGAAGGAAAGCAATATGGAATCCATATTTATTTCTGCATTTACATGCATATTTTGCAGGCATAAAGAGTTTCATTGATACGCTACTGTAATCATTACAATCCTTTGTAACAGTGCATTATCAGTAATATTTCGTGGCTGGTCTTCAAAAATCATCGAAATTTGACGTTCTTTTTCCAACTTTATACTCTTTTCTGTAAGTATTATTCACGAAAGAGCACACGCCTAATAAATAAATAAATACTGCGAGTCGGCTAATAGTTAGATTATTCTGCTTTTCTCTTCTAGAGTTGAAGGAAGGAACTCTTTTAAAGTACGGAGGTATGAAATTCATCTTTTATAAAACATTTACAAATATCCGTGCGAACTAAAACGAGATCACAGCCTTTTGATTGGACAGCGGAAATCCTATCCACTCAACCAACTAGGCCGGCAGGGGATCTCATCAAACCCGATTCTTTTTGTTATATTAAATATATTAATGCAGTTAATAAGAATTTCATATAAATACATCCCTCATTTATTTTAATATTAATATTAAAATTAATCTCTCTCCTCATTAAAACTGCTGACTTTATAAACATTAAAAATTAATTTGATAACGATATCTTGAGGTAAAACTATTTACATTAGTTACAATGTTCAATTTTCATTATCATGTATGATACATGATCTTCTTCCGCTCACAATAGACTGTGAAATTAGTACATTTTTTTTTCAACTTTAGAATATCAGTTATACTGCTCACTCCTGTATCTCCATAAGTAGCGTCAATTGGAAAAATGATTTTTGTAGCAAGCCATGCTAGAAGGAAAAGGATCACAATAGTGATGCATGTGCAAAACGAACGTGCCTAGAGAAGTAAAATAAAAAAAGCGCACAAAATAGTAACAGTATGTCCACTTATATGTATCAGAGACAAAGAGTTTGTTTGATTTCAAAAGCTCCTTTTTCTTCTTTTAATTCACGTATTCGGAGACGAGATTAGAATGTTCTTCTCCTTGCTGTTCTTTTCTCCTTGGGGATAAAATATTTCCTCAGGGAAATAAAACTGTTAACATGAATTAAAATAATAATCCTTCTCCTATAGATGAGTTCTGTGACCATTCTGTATGTGCACATACGCAAATAAATGTAACACAAATCAATTTCTTTAAGAAAATTGTCAAGAACACTCGAAAGCGAAGACGTGCATCAGAACCATCTGGCTGTAATACGTTTGTTGACGAAAACTCGCCCTGAAAGTTTTAAATTGAAAGACGTTATTTACATAAGGATCATTTCTTCCGCTTCTCATAATCTGTAAAGATAGACAAAAGAAGTTTTGAGGAGAATAAAAAAATGGTGCGAGTTATGCCTGAACTGTTGAAGGAATTCATTGAAGTGAAAGATTGTGTAGTCAGTTTTAGAGACATGCTTAGGATCAATGCACTTCTTTCTAAACACATTTTATATAAATAAGTAACGATAGAAAACCCTTGAAATTTAATGAGATTTCTGTTTATTCCAAGGATAAATCTGACATGGTATCCATTAACGGGTTCAAAATATTTAGCAATTAATTTTAAATATTAATTTTTTTCTCCAATTGCTTTCTGACATGGCAAAGCTGAATAAAAACCTCTAAAACTACCTATAAAGTTTCTTTCTTTTTTTTTTAATCTTTGGGAATAGAAAGAAGTATCAATCTGATAAACACGTGTTATTATGGGATTCGCATTTTGTTCGTAGAGTTATGCTCATTACTGGAATTTATATTCGGTATCGTTTTTTTAAATGTTTCAATATTAACATCGCAACATTATACTGTTTTACGTCCTGAGAGTCTTCCATCATCAATCTCGGGTTTGGATAAAGGGTTTTGTCTAATCAAACAATAAGGTCATGACATTACGTTCTTTTCATAAATATGCTTCAGAATTTTAGTAATTTTGGAACAATTTTTCTGTTATTCAATATATCGTACATTAATTCCGTTCATTAGCAGAAAAACAGAAAAAAACACATTTGCTGTCGATTAAATAACCCCATTTTTGGATTACATTATACATCGATGAAAAACAAGACTGGAGGTTTAGAGATATCCCAAAAAGCAAACCCACCTTCTTCTATATAGAGATTTGAGTCAAATAACCTCAGAGTGTAAGAAACGGAGTTCTTGAAAGAAATGAGAGCCCCAGGACAGGATCAACTTTTGCTAGTCGGTAACATGTTTGTCAGAACCATACTGATTTAAATAGTGGGACTTAATATTGGAAAGTTTTGAGTTTTCAAGACTTCTACTATAGATATTAATCTATAGTAGTTACCACATGGATGCTATTAGTTATTTAAAATTAGTAACTTTTAATGTTGATGTTGTTAAATTGTTACTCTTCATTTCAAATATTACTATTAAAAATTAGTAATTTTGAACAATAGTTTCCACATGGCAATTCCACCTGATGGTAGATTAACATTGCAATTTTTTTGGTCTTCATTTGCACAGCATAAACATTGTGGAAAACGATAGAGAAAGAACTGTGTCCTGTGGTTCTTCAACATTAATTTGCAAAGTTTGAGACTAAAGTTCCGTCCACCTTCACATGTAATGTGCAACCAGAGAGAAAGGTAGGAATTCAGTTACAAAATAAAGACAACTAATTAAGGCAGCAACTCAGTTAATAAATCTTTGCGCCAAATTTAATCAAATACCACAGAAATATCAAGAGTGAGGGCTCTTCAACAACGGATCCAATTATTTTTTACCGATTCCTAAGACGAATGCTTCAACTGTAACGTTACACCAACTCAATACTAAATAGAACGAATGCATTCAGGTATAGTCGAAACTGAAACCCCTGCTACATCTGATCTGTAAAGAAACTGGTTATACATTAATATTGGTATAGCTGATTGCTGAAGTTCCTTTTGGATTTTGTTTTTATATTTCGATGAAACTTAGACTTAAAATTAAGTAATTTACCATTGTTTCAATCATGTAGAGAGTACTGCATTTTGTTTCGTGTTTCGTGTCCAGTTATTCAGCAGAAGAACACAATTATCATCAAATTTACTTATCCCTACACAGTTATCTCCAAAATAATGTTTAACATGAGGAGGAAATACAATTTAAATGTCGATTTTATATCCTCCTGTTAAATATAGCCACTTTATCAACATAGACAAAATTGATAGATTTGATAGTAAGCGATTAAATCCATTCATATGAAATATCTTAATCCCAGAACATTAATCCCCTTCGCCTCTTATCGATCCTTTTTCAGGAATTGTCCAAAGGCTATAAAAGCAGTCGGTAACCAACTGATGCTCACCTGTAAACAGAATTTCGTATTAATGTTTGCAGACAACCTTTCTGGGGTAACATAATCTAATCATGTCCACAAACTGCAGGACTGTGTTTGAACGTTTCCTTCAAGAATTACACGCTGGAAGTCAAGCCTTAGGATGTACTTCTCTTGCGAGATGTTTATTGAATCTATGATAAACGAAAGAAAACACTGGAAGTTACAAGATAAATTTCTTATCCTGAAGCTATGCAGAGCTTTATTTCACTGGGAATAAAATATCACATAAAGGACTGTATATTTTATTATTAAGAATGACGATCATATATTCCTGATCCTCATATTATATTGTAATACACATGCCGACTCCTGAATTAGAAACTTTGCAGAAATCAGTGGTTTCCGTATAGGCATGCGAATGCCAATACCACCCACTTCAAGTACCTCTCAAAGTTCGCTGAGAATTGGGTCGGGAACAACCTTTATTAAATGTTTCAATCAATTGCTGCACACAGTTGTTCTATTTTTCCGTACGAGTCTTCTCAGATGACGGAGATCTCGTTCCTGATCGACTTCCTTCGGACCACTGTTACCCCTCTTAGATAAGTGATGGATTATTTTACCACTGATTAAACACTCATATCTCCCCTTTTGAGAAATTAGTCAGTTTTCTTGTTTTCAAAAGCGTGGCTCCAGCCAGAGGAGCACCCACAATAATCTCTTTATTGATCTATGGTGTTGATCACAATGGGAAAACAAAGGCGTATAACTGAATTACAGTAACTGCATGTAATGATTTCTGACATAACTAATATTAGTCTGATAATTGTGAAAAACTACACCGATGCTGTAGTTAAAATATGCTGATCATTCTCAAATTTGTTTTTTAAATCCACAAATTGACCTCCTAATTATCGTTATTTCTCATAATTCTTCCCAAATTTACTTAACATTTCTTCAAACAGTTTATTTTAAAAAGCTGAACCAATTGAAATTTCTAATGAAATTAAAACGAAAAATAACTAAGCAACTTATTCAATTTATGGTAAAGAAGACACGTAGCAATCAGTAACTACATGATTTGACAAAACTATGTAGTTAGTAAATTCTTTGTATATATTACTGTCATTATTAGCTGAGTTGTTTAGTACCTTGAGCTACTTAAAAACTGGAATTACCCCAAATGAAAAAAAAAACATTCACTATTTTTTAGATTTATGTACAGTAGTGTGTGTGTGCGTGTGTGTGTGTGTGTGTGTGCGCGCGCTTATTATTTTTTTTTACCTCACTCGCAGCAGGGGAGTTTTTCATCGAACACTTTGCCGTAAGAGTCTATGTGCTCAGGAAGTGCATAGAATTCTATTGGGTCAATTCCAAGACCTGTGTAGCTTAGTAGAAGTGGCGCTTGCGTCCTCTGCGCTTGGTCGCTCGAAGTCTGACTCAAGTTGAAGTCTAGTCGCCGACTGGAGGAACTTTTTCTAAGCCTTTCTTCCACCGATTCCCGAGTTAGTCGATCTCTGGCATGGGCAAGCGGGTTTTTCCTCCCAGAAACTCGGGTTTTTCATCCCGTAAACTCAAGAAAATCGACCGTAGTACCCACATTATTTCAGAGAGTAACATATCCTGTTAGGGTTAGGTACCAAGAGAAGGCAGCACTTGTTTGCCAGCCTATTCATCGGTCGCTGCTATATTTATTGTTAGACATGGGCCAGCTATCTCTGATTGGCTACCGGTGGATATTGAACTTCCCCCCTCAGTCTCCAAAAGCCAGATAGGCTATAAAAGGCCTCGCCTACTCCCAATAAGGGAATAAAGGCGTTAGCTGATTTTTTTTGGATCAATTGCATAGTATTTAATATATCTTGCTTACTCCATAATCCATTCAATAACAATGATCCATTCATTGGAAAGACCAAGGTTTCAATAATAATTTAATTTAACGGATATTCTTTCTCACCCCACCCCTGATAATAAGAAAATGAAAAACGTGGAATATAACTTCTTCATAATTCTTAGAATAACAGTTTCTTGTCGCAAAAGCAAGCAAACGGAACGCCATACCACACCTCCTCCTTCAAAGGAAAGAATTCTCAAATAAACAACGGTGTTTTATATTAATAATTCTTTTCCTTGAGAAATCCGGTAAAGCACAAAATCTTATCATGATCCCACAAAATTTTATTTCCTTTCAATGCAAAGGCCCAGGTCAAGAAAGGAAGTTTTCTCGATGCATAATTCCTGAAGTACTACTGATTGCTAATATCATGATCAGACCCCCAGCCTCACCTATGTTGCTTACTGATATTAATCAATATGAGTCTTCAATAAAGATTGGCCTTACGTGGTTTTCAGTAACACTTACAAATATTGCATATAATTATTCGTATATAATTTGAATAACATTGAATAAAATAGGAATAAAGTTACACATCACAATGCCATTGAACGCTGAACAAAAACACACCCGGACAAAAGAGGTTACCGTTTACGTCTGTCTAATTCTAAAAAGGTCAGATAGACTTAAAAGATAACTGTTAAATAGCGCGCCTCCGTATATCATTGATGCAGCCCGTTAGAAGGGCATAGTCGAAAGAATTAATGAGGGATGAAAAGTCAGATGAGAACAACGATTAGCAAAAAATTGTAATTTCAAACTGAAGAGTGAAGTTTCTGGTTTTTAAAACCATTCATTATATTACATTATCCAACATTACATTCTTCTTTATTTTATGGCGTCTTCTTCCTAATCTGTTTATCAATTTTGCAACTCTCATCCTGGCTCATATTTTTGAATTCTACATGCATACGCCAATCGTTGTTGTTTACTTTTCTACACTGAATATTTTAATTCCTTTAATTAATAAAGCAATTCTTGATGTTTGGTGACTCAGATTTGTTGAAAATGCTTAGGCAATTTCTCACATTTTTGACGAAAGGCAAACTGAATCTTTCTAGAACAACAACAACAACGACTGCATGTCGAAATTTTGATACAGAACCTTTCCAAAAAGCATTCTCTGAGGAGAACAGCAGATAAAAGCTCTGCCAATGTAAACATATTGACTAGATCTAGCAATATAAGAATATGCAAGGGCTATCACTAGCAGTCATTGACATTTGAAATAAATTGAAATGAATATTGAACAGAGCCATTATATTTGCAGTGATGTTATAATGGAGAAAACGTTTGTGAATTCTGAATGACTGCTCTGCAGAATAAATCTTTCTAATAATCTGGGTTCATAGGATGGCAGGATTGCTATCTGGAACATACCTGGCTGCAAGTTCGTAGATGCAGGACTCTGTATTTCAGTTGCAAAACGGTATTTTTAAACGTACAGACATCAACTGTAATACCATAATTTTGTATTATTGAACTGACCAAGTAGAGCATTACATTATGGTGTACTCATTAACATTATTCATTGTACCTTCATTATTACGTAACAACTGAGCACCAGTATAAATACTTGATTACGTAACAGTTGAGCACCAGAATAAATACATGTCATCTTGATTACGTAACAATAAAGCACTGGTATAAAACATATCGTCATGATTTCGTAACAATGGAGCACTTGTATAAATATTAGTCACCTTATGAAATCTGACAATGACTGAAGGCTTTGGGGAGATTTTAATCCTATACACTTCCTTTACGTAGTGTTCTGACAGGAAATTTACTTAGTGCTCTGACTGGAGTTTCTTAACTTAACTGTTGGGAAAGTCTTAGCATAAGAGTTTTCTGTGATAACCGTCACCTAAATTCTAACCAGATTTATCAGTGAAACGAAACGGAAAAGTATGCCAATGCAGGTCATTCCTTAGAAGGCAATCTTTTGATGAAAACCACGCAAGGTGAATTCTTTATTCGAGACTCATATTGATTAATCTCAGGTGGGCAATGTGGTGAGGCGGGGTGGCTGAACAGGATATTAGAAATTGGTAGATTTATGCATCAAGGCAACTTCCTTTCTTGACCTGGGCATTAAAGGAATTTGACTTTGCATTAAAATGAAATCAAAATTTTACGGGATACTGAAAAGCTTTTATGCTTTACCGGATATCTCAAGGAAAAGAATTACTAATATAAACAACAGGTTTGTTTATTTGAGAATCCTTTAGTTTGTCGGAGGTGTGGTGTGGCATGGCACTTGCCTGGTTTTCAGACAAGGGGCTGCTATTCTAAGAATTATAAGGAAGTGAAATCCCAGTTTTTTTTCAGTTCCTTATGGGAGGGTGGGAAAGGGTATACGTTAAGTTATTATTATGGCAGTAATTCAGTATTTTACGTGGGTGATCGGGAACGTTCTCGGCCTCGACCATAGATGGCAACAGTATTGGCACGATTTTTTTCTAAGTTGGAACTTCTGTCATAAGCATCTATGTGAAATTACAAGTCATTCCATCAATTAGTTTGTTTTATACAGCTGTGTGAAATTTTTTCATGAATTAATTTTAATGAAAGTGTTCATAACTATAGCAGTTATTTAAAGTGATTAAAAGTTAATCTCTCATAAGTGAGACTGTAGATTACCGATCAATTCAAGCAATTCGGCAAACAAATATTACCTCTCTCTCTCTCTCTCTCTCTCTCTCACACACACACACATACAAAAACACACACACAAACGGAGTAAAAAAGAGATATCTCTTTATACTTAATATCGCTTAACTGTTCAAATTAGCAATAACTATTCAAACATTTTCGTAATACAAATTAAACGACAATTAATTTTTTTAAACTTTTAATGATTCTCATACAGAAATCACTAAAATATTGTACTCCAATTCTACTCATCTATTACTAAACAAATAGTCATTGAAATTAATCCTGCACTAAAGCAGGGCTGTTTACCTTAATACCCAAATCCTTCACCCTCCAAGCCATTCTTCCCAAAATTCGAAAAACGTCATTGATTACAGAAAATGCAGTTTGCGATCAGAAAGAAGATTTTGTAGATTATAAATACCGCTATTATCAAGTGCCCAAAATAATTCATTGGTATGCAAGCAAAAATATGCTTTCTACTTATACTTATATAAATCAAGTGGATATTAAATCCAGTATTATTTCAAGGCCGAATACAGAAACTATAAAAGTTTCGTAAAGAAGTTGACCAGAGAGCTTACAGGAATACTCGCCGGCATTTACGAGTTGTCATAGCGCAGACTGATAAGCTACATTTAATTAATAGTATTAAGTTTATTAGTATTTTAATAAAACTTATTTAATAGTATTAAATCATACTATCGGTTTCTGTACAATGTTTGATGTGTCTGATTTAACGTTTAACTGTCAAATCTGACACAAATCAGACACGTTTAACTGTTAAATCAGAGAGAGTTGGTTCCTCTACACCAGTGGTCTCCAATATTTCGCCGTGAGGGCCACATTGGATACTTCAGCACTGTTCAGCAGGCCGTAGTAATAAAAAACTCTAGAACTAGATATATGAGTTTCATTGAAAGCAGATAAAAACTGATTACAGAGTATGTGAGATTAAATTATCGCATATTAATGACAATGAACACCATCAGCAAATTCTCATATTTTATCACAAATTATAATAAAACCATTAATGTGAATGATGTAATTGTGTTTGTGTTTTTAAAATCTTATTAAACTCAGGTTGAAAATTTGAATTGCTAAGTACAAGTAGCGATTTCAAATGTTCATCAGATAAATTTTGCCCTGTATTATGACTTGATATATTTCATTCACGAAAAAGTTTGTTCGCAAAGATACGTTGTCCCAAAAATAGAGATAAATTTATTTTCTCTATTTTTGGGACAGAAGAGGAAAACGATACAAGTGATCAAGAAAAAACCCCTTGTTCCTGGCTGAACCCCCTTTTATACTCCTATCGAGCTCCCTCTTTTTTAGCCCCTTTTTGCACATGAACCTTACTAATTTCACCCTTTGGTTTATCCTTCATTTCTACGACGGTGGTATACTAGGATTCATGGAATACATGGATACGTGATTTTGCGAGTAAACTATACATGCCAGCATTACGCTCTACGTGTGTAGCTTTAGGCCTTCCAGGAATTAATACTTAACAGCTTTATGATGACTCACAATAGATTTTACATAGCTTAAGTAAGACTTAAATTTAATTCACATTATCCCTCTTTTTAAAGACATACAAAATGAAATCTTAAATTAATCACAATAGCTTAAATATAAGGTGCTTAAATAAAGAATACAAATTTTTACATTAAGTGAGGAAGTTTCACTTTTAATTACAACTGATGTGTAGGTATATCTCTATGTTTGCAATTTTTATATGTTAGACCCTAAATGAATGATTTCTATCCAAGATTCCTTCATTTAGGATCTAACAAAAGTACCCCTCTTTTTTTTAGAAAACGTTTTTCTAATTCCTTTATAAAAACTAGTTTTGCTTCTTCCTCATTCCTCTGGGGATAAACGCTGCATTCTTACTGGTCCTTTGTTCATATCTAGATTGGACAAACCCTCCTTTTTTTTCCCTGGCTGTGCTTCCTTCTCTTATCTCTGTTGAACTTAGCATGTATCCTATATTACTCTGTGCCTTATCCTTCCAATCACATTTGACTACATTGCTATCTCGTAATTTATTGGACCTAATTCCATTTTCATTTGAATTATTCACAAATCTTGCACAGTCTGTGAGTATGTGTGCAGCCTTCATAGCAAGAGTTATATCCCAAACTAATAACTCACTTATTGCCCTTCTAAGCTTGAAAAGAAAACATAAGAAGTGAGCATAAATTAACTGCCATTTAGATTGTACATTTACTTAGCGTTTTCTGTTCCTGTTCCACCTTGAATAGTTAAAGGAACCTCTAGATCTTTCAAATTTCTCAATTACATTGACAGCCATTATTTCCTGACTACTTCCTCCTAATTTCCCTTCCTCTACGCTTTGATCATCTACTACTTTGACGTTTGTTATGACGTAAGTCTCAGTCTGGCTGTTGTCATTGGATGTTGAAGTTAATGACGAATCAATCTGGTTATCTATACATTCTTCATCATCTCTCTTAGATTGTATACTTTGTACGATGTTATTCATATTTTGCATTCTGCCCTGATGTGATTCCCTAACTTTCCTTCCATTATTATTTCCCTCTTTACCTGACCGTTTTCTTCCCATAAGGAACATTTCATTACGAGAGAAGTCGCATGAGAATATGTACTTCTCCAGAAATCTTATTCCCAAGATGATTTGTGAGCTTGGGCGAGATGTCCTAGAGAGGACCAACAAATCTTGCCAAAAACTCATGTTAAATTCAGGTAAGTACAATTTTACTCTAACCTTCTTTGTTACATATATCTCTGATGTTGAGATTCCTGATAATCTAATCGGTCTCTTTAGTTTATAACTACCTCGCCATAGACGGACTTTTATTTCTTGAAGATAATCTTCAGTAATTACAGAGGCCCAGGAACAAGTATCTAGCAGTATGTTGCAATAACATCCTTGTACGTTCCTTTTGATTATCATTCTTGACCCTCTAAGATGTTCATGATTCCTCTGTCGTCTGCTCCATGGTTTACCTTCATAATTATGAGGACTGTGCCCAAACCTCGACTCATTTCTATTATTTCTCATGGAGAGCCTCTTGTTCTTAAAACAGTTGCAAGCTATGTGCCCAATCTCATTGCAACAGAAACATCTAGGAGGCTCCCTTCTGTTCTTTATCTCATTAGTCTTCTCATTTTGAGGTATAGTTGATTCTGAAGTCTTTTCTGTAACTGCCGCCAGGTGTTTCAATACAGTTGCAACGGCTCACAATCGGTTGTTGTAGTCTTTTGACTTCCTTTCTTATCATCTCATCAGTCTTCTCTGTTTGAGATATAGTTGTTTGAAAGGTCTCTTCAGTTATTGCCGCCAGCCGCTGAAGAGCAGCAGCATCAAGACGGTCCATTATGGGCTGTCGTAAGCGTTTAACTTCTTGTTTAATCATTGAACGTACTTCTTCAATGTCAGACAGTCCTACTTCCTTTGTGGTGTTGGTCTCATAGCCCGTCACTTGAGTGAAGTCGGTTGATCCTTCTCCATCTTTCTCACTACTCATTTGATCATTAATAATCATGCTCTCACTTGTGCCTGACCCCCTTTCAGTATTATTCACACAAGCGGAATCATTGGCCTCTTTAATCATGCAAACATTTCCGTTTTTTTCTTCTCTAATGACATTGTCGGACCCGATTGAGCTTGCGGGACAAATGACTCCAAGCAGTTGCTCTTTTTGTCTTACTGCTGTCAAGCACTCCTCTAAATTTGTTATGTCCCTCCCAAACGCTGTTTCCTTCAGTTCTTGTTTCAATCCCTCTCTAAAATGTTGAAAGACTACCAAGATAAGATGGTGGCGGTCTTACTCAGATACGCTTAAAGTATTGGCAAGAGCTAAGAACCGGTTATGGTAGTCTGAGACACTTTCCTTGTCTTTCTGTACCATCTTCTGGAGCTTCCATAGATTTGGTCCCACTTTCCTTACTTTAGAAAACTGGTATATTAAGACCCCCTTATGGTAATCTCTTGTTTCTTTTAAGACAGGCGAGGAATAAAAGTATGTCTTTGCCTTCCCAATAAGCTTACTACAGAACAGAATTAGCAGATGGAGCTCACTCCATCTACCAATTCTTCTTAGTTCTTCTATATACTCAAAAAATGCCAGAACGTCATCAGAATCCTCCCCCGAAAACTGAGGAAAAACCTGTTGAGGATTTATCGTCCTAATTATCTAAATCTGAGCTCGATGGTTGAGACATACCTGCATTCATCTTACAGACTTAATAATTTACCATTTTTCACACTCTCTGATATTCCAACAATTGCTTGACTGTCTGTTACGAATCCAAGACCAACTTATAGTGATTATTGCCTATTAACCTTAATTAGGGGCCCTGATCACATCCTGTCGACTGTGCCGTTGTTAAAATGTTGTTTCTTATGATTATATCTATGTTCTATATTTATTTATCTCTTTATACTTAATTGTAATCTTAATTTTATATTTAGAAATGTTTGCTCTTCAGATACTGGCGAATTTATATTTTGCTGCACCAGCCAGTATTCTATAGTAGAAAATATCCTTACTCAGGGAGACAATACTAAACTCTTACCCAATATCTTACTTAACTGCCCTATAGATCTAGAGCATTGCAGTCGTGACCTAAATCTACATTTATATTCACTCACTAAATCCTTCCGGCCAAAATCAGGTTCTATTTTTATAAGTGGTAATTTGGAATCGTAATCAGGCATGACTCAGGTTCAGGAAAATAGGACATGTTTATTGGAATATCTAAAACACAATACAAAATTCATACACTTAATTATGTTCAATACTAAATAAATTCGAACTAAGAGATTAACACATTAGAACTAATTAAAACTTATAAGGCATGCTAAGCACTGTAATTACGCATTGGGATACAAATCAAATGATAATAAGTTAAGCTAAATTCCTTCTAGCAGCATTACTCGTAAGAACTACTATCAACCATTCTAATATTATTGAGACTCTAAATTCTACCTTTCATATTGCACCAAGTTAATTCTATCACATACAACTTACAAAAATCTCTCCTAAACAATTCTTCTTGCTCAGAAAGGACGTTAACTTTCTAAATAGTTACTGTCCACAGAATTCCTCATTATAAAGTTCTTAATTTGATAATTGTAAACAACACAAAATTAGAACAATAGCACCTTGCTGAACTTTTTTCTCCGTATCGTTCTGCACCACATGTTTGTCTGGATATTTCTCATCTATCTTGGCTGTCTATACGCTAACAAAGGGTTATGCTATCTTCATTCTTTTTCTGCCGGAAAGGTACTCAAAATCTTTGGGTTTCAGGAACATCCTGAAGGGTCTTTCCAGCAACGGATTGATTCTGCTAGGACTGGAATTTTCTTCCTTCAGCTTTGCATAGAATCTGGCTTCATTTCTTTATGAACGCTCGCTGCCCGATATCATAGTCTTCATCCCCTGTTTTATGCAAAAATGCCAGCTAACTTCCGAACCACTCAACAGGAAAACGACACGACAAGTGATCAAGAAAAAACCCCTTCTTCCTGGCTCAACCCCGTTTTATACTCCTATCGAGCGCCTTCTTTTTTAGCCCCTTATTTTGCACACGAACCTTACTAATTTCACCCTTTGGTTTATCCTTCGTTTCTACGACGCTGGTATACTAGGATTCATGGAATACATGGATATGTGATTTTCCGAGTAAACTATACATGACAGCGTTATGCTGTATATGCATGTAGCTTTAGGCATTCCAGGAATTAATACATAACAGCTTTATGATGACTCACATTTAAAGACATACAAAATGAAATATTAAATTAATCACAATAGCTTAAATAAAGAATACAAATTTTTACATAAAGTGAGGAAGTTTCACTTTTAATTACAACTGATGTGCAGGTATTTCTCTGTGTTTGCCATTTTTATATGTTAGACCCTAAATGAATGATTTCTCTCCAAGATTCCTTCATTTAGGAATTTCGTTTTTTGCTCGTTAGTTCATTTTAACCGTGTTTTTACCGACTTTTTTAAGTGTTCTTATTTCGTGCAACATACATTTTTTTGTTGATAATAAAGTTTATTCGAATGTAACTTTTTTATTTCGTTTTGAATTCTTTAAAAAGTTTTTCTTCGTTAGTCCATTTTAAATGACCTTTTACAGTCAGAAAGACCATAACTTGGATTACAGTTCCTTTTTACTATTTTGAAATATATTTTAAACACAATATTAATTAATGCATTTGAAATCCATCAACAGCCCATGTTTTTTGTTTTTTTACGGATTCTTATTGAAAAATTAGTCCAATTGGCGGGCCAAATAAAATCATATCACTTGCCACATCTGACCCGCAGGCCATAGTTTGGAGACACCTGGTCTACATGAATGAAGTTCGTTCTGTGTTAGTGGATAGAACGCATTTGGATGGAAGCGATTTGGATGGAAGTGGATGGAAGCGATTTAATGTGATACTAAAATTCAGTTTCCACCATTCTACTGTTTTCTTCATCCGATAAAAAGAATGGTGGAAACTGAATTTTAGTATCACATTAAATCGCTTCCATGATATGGCTTGTGTAAGTATAAACTTGTGGATCTCTTAGTCCTATAACAAAGCTAATATTAAGGTAGTCAACGTGCTGTCACCAGCCTAGGGCATTTACCGTTTATGGTTCGCAAAAGCTTTTTGTGAACATTAATCGGCACTAAGGAGATCAAGAGAATATTGCTAAATAAATTCTGGGATAAAAGTTTCCCTTAAAATTGCATTTACCTTTTAGCGACTTAGGCCTCTAAAAATTCCTTAATCCGACAGAGAACTCCATTTGTATATAAATCTGGCATAAAGCTGTTATCTTCCCATGCCAGAAGGTCAATTTAATTGTCCTTCTGACGTGGATTCTGGCGTGGTAATTCAATTAAATAAAGCCATAGTTTAATTAATTACGGTCTAATTAATTAAACTAGGGCTTAAATTAAAGTAAATTAATTACGGTTTAATTAATTACCTGTCCAGAGAATAAGGTTTTTCACCTTATTCTCTGGACAGGTACGAATTAGAACCTGTCCAGAGAATAAGGTGAAACCCTCTAAAACTACCTATAAATTTTCTTTTTTTTTTATTTTTTTATATTGAATGTTGTTATGTTAGATTAACACTGACATTTTTGTCTTCATTTGTACAGCATAAACATTGTGGAAAACAATTGAGAAAGAACTGTGTCCTGTGTTCTTCAACATTAATTGCAAAGTTTGAGGCTAAAGTTCAGTCCACCTTCACATGTAATATGCAACCAGAGAGAGAAAGGTAGGAATTCAGTTACAAAATAAAGACAGCTAATTAAGCTAATTTACATGAACTCAGTAAATATTCGCCAAATTTAATCAAATACCACAGAAATATCAAGAGTAAGGACTCTTCCACAACGTATCCAATTATTCTTTTACCATTTCCTAAGACGAATGCTTCAATACCGTTACACCGACTCAATACTAAATAGAACGAATGCATTCAGGTATAGACGAAACCACCCCCATGCTAGATCTCATCCGTAAAAAAAACTTGTTATACATTATTATTGGTATAGCTGACTGCTGAAGTTCCTTTTGGATTTTGTTTTTATATTTCGATGAAACTTAGACTTAAAATTAAGTAATTTACCATTGTCTTAATCATGTAGAAGATACTGCATTTTGTTTCGTGTTTAGTTCTTCAGCAGAAGAACAGTTGTCTCCAAATTTAGTTATCCCTACACTATGTACAAAATAATGTTAACATCAGGAGGAAATATAATTTATATGCCAACTTTATTTCATCCTATTAGAAATAGCCACTTTATCAACATAGACCAAATTAATAGATTTGATATTAAGCGATTAAATCCCTTGATTTGAAATATCTTAATCCCAGAAGATTACTCCCCATCGCTTCTTATCGATCCCTTTCTGGAATTGCCCAAAGGCTATAAAAGCATTCGGTAACCAACTGATGCTCACCTGTAAACAGAATTTCGTATTAATGTTTGCAGACAAACTTTCTGCAGGATTGTTTTTGAACGTTGTCTTTCCTTCCACAATTACTCCCTGCAAGTCAAGCGTTAGGATGTATTTCTCTTGTGAGATGTTTATTGAGTCGATAACATAAACGAAAGAAAAACACTGGATGTTTTAAAGAAATTACAAGATAAATTTCTTAACCTGAAACTATGCAGAGCTCTAATTCGCTGAGAATCAAATATCACATAAAGGACTGTATGTTTTATTATCTCTATATTCCTGATCCTCATATTATATTGTAATACACATACCGGCTAAAACCATCCACTTCAAGTACCTGTGCATAGTTTGCTGACTATTGGATCGGGAACAGCTTTCATTAAACGTTTCAGTCAATTGCTGCACACAATAAGTTCTATTTATTTGTACGAGCCTTCTCAGATGACGGAGATCTCGTTCCTGCCTTAGGACCACTGTTATTCCTTTTAAATAAGTAACGGGTTATTTTCCCACTGTTTAAACACCCATCTCTCACCTTTTGAGAAACTAGTCATCTCTCCTGTTTTCAAAATCGTGACTCCAGAGAGAAAAGCGCCCACAATAATCTCTTTATCGAACTACAAAAGACCCTTTGTTTTCCCATTGATCACATTATAGACGATTACTGACCAGCAGCATTCTTAAATAGTTGCCTAGATACTTCCAAAATACTTTCCAATACCAAGTATTCTGCATTTAGCCTGCTTAAATATAAAATACTCGTACTTGGTAACGTGCATAAGCAACATTAACATATACCTATATAAAGATTTCTAATTCGGTCACCGGTATGCATACGATGATCAAGAATATAATATTTCACACCCTTTCCAGTGGCAGTTCTGCTCTACATTTTTTACTCGTCACATTCGGCAGCTAATCTTCTTCCTTGCCATTCCAGTTTTTTATGTACCCAAAAATTGAATGGGCACTTTTGCTTACCCAACCATCACAAGGTGTACGAAAAGGAAGTAAAATTCAGGAGTAAGTAAAAGTGGTCATTCCGTGTATAACTGAATTAAATGCAAGTAGTAGTAGGGTAGCCACTTCTGACAAGATCAAGATCAAGATCAAGACAAGATAAGGAATTGTGACGTGAATATTTGTTATTATCAGATGTAGATAAGTGTCGTAATTGCTAGTTGTAAATAAGTGACGTAATTGTTAGTTGTAAATTATTGATGTTATTGTTTTGAATGGAAAAGGAAGATATTATTAGTGAATAAAAATTCGTGATTGGTCTGATAATATGAAAAAAATAGGGGTAGGGTGAATGGGGAAGCGATGTCCATGTCGTGGATGTGTATTATTATGAGTTGTAGATAAGTAAATGGTTTGTATATGGCATTATGGGTGATGGATACTGATAAGATAAAGTTTGGAATGTTTGGAATTTCGCTGGAACCCCATTTCTATCAGGGACATCACTTGGTGTGTTGGGTTTGCATAGAGCCTTGTGGGTCTTTAGAGATAAGGAGTCGTGATGGTATGTGTTTGCAAATTTCTGGGAAACATATATCTCTCTGTGATATCACATAGTGTTTTGGTTTGGCAATGGAATTGTGGGCAATCTTTTTGAGATAAGATATCTTGGAATTTTTCCAGGGTGACACACATCCACCATTGTCGTCATATTTTGTCTTTACTTGTCTATAGATGGCTGTACTTCATTTTCAATACATTTTGGGGTATTTCTTTCCTGTTAAAGGGTGGAATTCTCAGAGTAGAGTAGTGATGGCAGCAGTTATTAGGCTTATATGAATAATTTAATTATATGCTGGTGTCCCTCAAACACATTTTTTTCCCATACCTCATACATATTTTATTCTGTATTCATATTCTAAAGAATATGGGAATTCTTAGAGTATAGTATAGTCTAGTGGCGGCAGCGTTTAGGCTTTTCTGAATAATTTAATTATATGCTGGTGTCAATTTTATTCTATATTCATATTTTAATTCTAATTCATGTTTTATTCGTAATTCATCCGAATATTTTGATTTGTCTAAAATTAAGATCTTAAAATTCAATAAATAAACAAATCGAATGTGAATTTACTGTGATTTCAAAAATGATCTTACTTAAATGTGCATAACACATCAACGACACTGTAGGTTCTTTTAAGTTTACATATTTATGACACAGATATCACTTGATATCACTTACATTTCTTTCCAGAATTGGACATCTTGGAAATATCGAGGTTTTCTGAATATTCCAAATTGCTGATTTTAAACATACAGTATATTCATAGCACAAAACACACAAACACAAGATCTGAAGTGCAGTTGACTCTTTTTTCATTATAGGTTACTGGGTATTTCGTTTTTTCTTTACTTATGGCTATGTTTATTTTTTCACACACTTCTGGAGTTTCTTTGCTTACCAAGAACTTTTGTATGTAGTATAGAAATTCTAATGATAATTTAAATTTACTTACAGTCTTTCCAGAATCACTCTTCTTAATTCAAATTGATATTCCAAAATTAGTTGAATTAAATCAGATATACACACCACAACACACATGCTTGAAAGATCGAAGTTGCTGTAAATAACCTGAAAAGCTATTTGACTTTTGTTCCCATAGATTTTCCATCCGTTTGGTAGTCCGTTAATTCTATTCATGGACTACCAAGACAGATTGAACTTACACTCACTACTGTAGGAATAAAAACATAAACTGTCTTATCCTGACTAATACATCCGCCAGCGATCGGTAATTACCCATTTCTCAATGCGTATTTTTTTTGATATGGTTCTTTTTTTTTTTCAAATGATTGGTTATTATCTATTTTACTTTTAAAATTCACTTAACGAAATATTATAACCAGAATAATTGAGTAAAATAAATAAATAAACAAGCTGTATGTTTGCATGTTTGTATTGTTTTCCCACACTGTTAATTTCATTAGTCTTGTTTGTAGATAAATGAGTGACTCATATCCGACCATTTGTTTTCAGTCATCGTTCTGAGTGTGGGAACATTAGTTCATTTATAACTTTACACTATATGATATGTTTAGGTAAGCATACAACATGTGTTTTCATGACTCAATTTCCTCCCTTTTGATGTCTCTTGTGTGGTCTTTCTGTGTTCTTGTGACACCAACAGTCTATTAGAGATTAGTAGTTCGGGGTTTTCGAATATGTGAACGAAATGTTTACAGATAATTCAAACAAAGTCAATAGTCAGCATTAGGCAATTTTCTAAATATTAATTACAGGATATCAGTTTCCCCACTATTTTTTCTTTCGTTCCCCGTAATGGAATATTATGTGTTAAGTTTTGAAAAAAAAACAAAAAAACTTTCGACTGCCTGTCACATGTTTTTAAACTTTTATTGGAAAACGCCACAACAGCACACATGTTTGTTTATTAAGTTAAATGTATATTTTATATTGCTCAAATATTAAATCATCAAATGCTTACCATTGCATTTTAATTCCAAAGATCGCAACTTACTTATGTAACTGAAATTTACTTATTTTTCTTTCATTAGCATTAGAAGGATTTTTTACATTACAAGGATTTTGCACATTCCTATTTGAACAAAAATAAAGATATTAAACTTAACATGTGCCTGAAAGTAGGGTACCATATTTCTTGAAAACAATGTCAACCATCAAAAAAAAAGAAAGCAAGAAAGGAAGAAAAAACAAAGAAAAACTGTAAAGTAAAATAAATATTTATAATCACAGCAAGCAAGAAATTCACCAGCTATTCAAAGTTTTGAAATTCATACCCATACTGTTTTCATCATTTGGTGTCATTTAAAAGAGGAACGGCTATACAGTTCGTTCATGTTTTTGATTTTTTTCTTTCAATGGGAAGCATTATTTGATATACCTTTTTATTTTCTACATCAATTTGTTAAAGAGTTTTAGTAATATGATGGGCTAATATATCTGCTGTGTCTCTGAAATATTTGCTGTCTCTCTGTAAAATAATCCAATTTTAAGTCATATTGTTCGAATTTGGTATGACTGTTTCTGGTGAAGTTCTTCTGATATAAGAAAAAAATTGTCATTTTCAGTTCATTTGTACTTTATTCACAAAACTACAATTCTGTTATTTGCTCTGACCTCTGTTTTTAATTTCTCTACAGTAAAACAGTATGGGTGGTAAAGTTGTGAAATAAGTTTTGACTCACAGACACTTGATTTTAAAATTTTATCATGTACAGATGTGTGAAAAGAAATGAAAATGTACCTTCTCTTGATTTTGAAAACATCAAAATAGACAGAAAAAAATTTTCTGTCTATTTCTTCTTGTTACCTTGTATGAACATTAATTTATCCTGTCTACTCAATCCCCTAAAATTTGTGTTTGTGTTATCTGGCACAGTACGATACCTTCTTTAAACAGAATTGCATTAAGGTATATAAAGTTATGGATTTTTTTATCAAATTGTAAACAGAATAAACGTGTAAAAATTTCACTGTGGAAAACACAACAACATGACACATCTTTGTTCATTTAAGTTTATACATGCATATTTTAATTTGCTGAAATATTACTACTTTTTGACATCATTGGGCAAAACTTATCTCTGTGGCTTGAAGGGTATTCTATATTATTTGCCCTTATTATGTTAAGTATTTTATCATCAAACAGTGTTTTTGATGTTAGAGCATGTGACTAATTCTCTCACTCATACTGTATGTCCGAAAAAATTGTTGGGATGAAAAAAAAATAAATAGCATTAGGTCGTGGAGGTGAAAGTGTAGTGAGAGGGTGACAGTGGTCTTCCCTGCAATGCTCCCCTACCGCATGCTCTAACCCCCCTCATCACTCTCTCCTCCAGAAGATATCAGTTCAGCTTAGTGGAGATGAGCAAGCTCCTCATTTGTGCATATCTTTCAGTGATGTGTGCAAATGAGGAGCTTGCTCATCTCCACTAGGCTGAGCAGTCATTTTCTGTAGGAGAGAGGGATGAGGGGTTAGAGTATGGGGTGGGGGAGAACTGAAGGGAAGACCATTGTCACCCTCTCAGTATCCTTTCACCTTCACTACCTAATGCTATTTATTTTTTTTCCATCCCAACAATTTTGGACATATGAGTGAGAGAACTAGTCACATGGTCTTACATCCTCAGCAGACATATTCTGGAGGAGAGTAGGGTGAGGGATTAGGGGATGGCTGGGGACCATTGCAGGAAGATCACTGTCACCCTCTCACCTACCCTTTCACATACACCACCTAATATTATTTTTTCCCATCCCAACAATTTTCGGACATATGAGTGAGAGAACTAGTCACATACTCTAACATCGAAAACGTTGTTTGAGGATAAAATACTTAACATAATAAGGAGAAATAATATAGAATACCCTTCGAGCCACAGAGATAAGGTTTGCCCAATGATGTCACAAAGTAAGATAAGCGGAAACATGTGTGTGAGACATCTGCACGAAAGTTTCATTTTGGAAGGAATGGTCAGTGTAAGGGTCAGTGTAAACAGTACTATAAGGAAAACTATCGAGTCGAGTGGCCTTTCAGTTACTGCAATTTGTTCATGCAGTGCAGCTATCATATTGTGTTGTGATGGTTTGTGTCTAGTAAAGTAAATTAAGGAGTGAACCACAAAAGTCTCTGAATAATTTTAGGTAATTACATGTTTCTAATTTTTTTCTCTGTAAATAATAATATTTCAGCAAATTAAAATATGCAATTATAAACTTAAATGAACAAATATGTGTGATGTTGTTGTTGTGTTTTCCACAATGAAATTTTTACACGTTTATTCTGTTTACAATTTGATAAAAAAAATCTATTACTTTATTTACCTTAACGCAAATCTATTTAAAAAAGGTATCGTATTATGCCAGATAACAAAAATACAAATTTTAGGAGATTGAGAAGACAGGATAAATTAATGTTCATACAAGGTAACAAGAAGAAATAGACAGAAAACTTTTTTTCTGTCTATTTTGGTGTTTTCAAAATAAAGAGAAGGTATATTTTCTTTTCTTTTTACACATCTGTACATGAGAAAACTTTAAAATCAAGTGACTGCGAGTCAAAACTTATTTCACAACTTTACCATCCATACTATTTTACTTTAGGGAAATTAAAAACAGCGGTCATAGCAAATAACAGATTTGTAGTTTTGAGAATAAAGTATAAATGAAGTGAAAAGTGACAATTTTGTTACCATATTTATAGATAGCTCCACCAGACTAGAAGAAAACACTCATACCAAATGCATTTCGTTATTTTACAGTATATATTTTAATCCATATATACTGTAAGTATATATGGGTTAAATATATATACTGTAAGTATATATGGGTAGTATATATTTTAACAGTATATATTTTAACCCATCACATTACTAAAACTCTTAAAAAGTTTGGCATAGAAAAAAAAAAGGTATCGTACTGTGTGCAGAAAGCAAAAATATAAATTTTGGGCAATGAGAAAACAGGATAAAGAAGAAATAGACAGAAAACATTTACGCTGTCTCCAAAAATAAAGAGAAGGTACTTTTTTTTCTTTTTACACAACTGTAGATGATGAAAGTTAAAATCAAGTGACTTGAGTGCTAGTTGAACCTTATTTCACAACTTTACTATCCATACATTCAAGTGATGGGGGAATTAAAAACAGAGACCATAGCAAATAACAGAATTGTAATTTTGAATAAAGTACAAATGAACTTAAAAATGGCAATATTGTTCCTATATCTGTAGATAACTTCACCAGACTAGAAAAACAGTCGTACCAAATTCGAACAATATGACTGTTAGATTTTGATTATTTTACAGAGAGAGAGAGCAAATATTTCAGAGAGACAGCAGATATTTTAGCCCATCACGTTACTCAAACTCTTTAAGAGATTGCTGTAGAAAATAAAAAGGTATCGTACCATGCAGATAACAAGGAATCAATATGCATATATCAAATAATGCTCGCCATTGGAAGAAAAAAATCAAAAACATGAACGAACTGTATAGCCGTTCTTCTTTTAAATAATACCAAATGATGAAAACAATATGGGTATGAATTTCAAAACTTTGAAAAGCTGAAGAATTTCGTGCTTGCTGTGATCATAAATATTTATTTGAAGGTAAACATTTTATTTTTCCTTACAATTTTTTTTGTTTTTCTTTCTTTCTTTCTTCTCTTTGATGGTTGACATTCTTGCATATTGTTTTCGAGAAATATGGTATCCTGCTTTCAGACACATGTTAAGTTTAATTTCTATATTTTTGTTTAATATGTAATGCGAAAAATCCTTGAAATGGAAAAAAAATTCTTCTAATGCTAAAGAAAGAATAATGAATAAATTTCAGTTACATAAGTAAGTAAGTTACGAGCTTTGGAATTAAAATTCGATGGTAAGCATTTGATGATTTAACATTTTAGCAGTATAAAATATACATTTTAACTTACAGATCAAACATATGTGCTGATATTATTGCGTTTTCCAATAAAAGTTTAAAAACATGTGACAGGCAGTCGAAAGAGTTTTGTTTTTTTCCAAAACTTAACACATAATATTCCGTTAGGGGATCGAAAGAAAAAAGAGTGGGGAAACTAATATCCTGTAATTAATATTTTAGAAAATTGTCTACTGCCAACTATTGACTTTGTTTGAGATATCTGTAAAGATTTCGTTCACATGTTCGAAAACCCCGAACTACTAATCTCTAATAGACTGTTGGTGTCACAAGAACACAGAAAGACCGCACAAAACATCAAAAGGGAGGAAATTGAGTCATGAAATCACATGTTGTATGCTTACCTAAACATATCATATAGTGTAAAGTTTTAAATGAACTAATGTTCCCGCACTCAGAACGATGACTGAAAAAAATGGTCGGATATGAATCATTCAGTTATCTACAAACAAGACTAATGAAATTAACAGTGCGGGAAAATAATACAAAACACGCAAACACACAGTTTGTTTATTTATTATATTTTACTCAGTTATTCTGGTTATAATATGTTGTTAAGTGAATTTTAAAAGTAAAATAGTAAAACGGAATAAAAACCTAGTATGACCCCAATGTGAAGGAATTAACAGACTACCAAATGGATAGAAAATCTAAGTGAACAAAAGTCAAATAGTTTTTCAGGTTATTTACAGAAATTTCGTTCTTTCAAGCTTGTGTGTTGTTCTGTGGTGTGGATATATATGATTTAATTCAATTAATTTTGGAATATCTATTCGCATTAAGAAGAGACATTCTGGAAAGGCTGTAAGTAAACTTAAAGTATCACTAGAATTTTTAGACTACATACAAAAGTTTTCGGTAAGCAAAGTAACTCTGGAAATGTGTAAAAAAAAAACATAGCCATGATTGAAGGAAAAACGAAATGCCCCAGTAACCTATAATGAAAAAAGAGTCAACTGCACTTCAGATCTTGTGTTTGTGTATTTTGTGCTGTGAATATATGTTTAAAATCAGCAATTTGGAATATTCAGAACACCTCGATATTTCCAAGATGTCCCCTTCTGGAAAGAATTGTAAGTAATATCAAGTGATATCTGTGTCATAAATGTGTAAACTTAAAATAACAAACAGTGTCTTTGATGTGTTATGCACATTTAAGTATGATGACTTTTGAAATCACAGTGAATTCAAACATGATTTGTTTATTTATTTATTTATTTATTTATTGAACTTTAAGATCTTAATTTTAGACATTTCAAAATATTCTAATGAGTTATGAATAAAATATGAATTAGAATTAGAATATGAATATAGAATAAAATTGACACCAGCATATAATTAAATTATTCAGAAAAGCCTAAACGCTGCCGCCACTAGACTCTACTACACTCTAAGAATTCCCATAGTCTTTAGAATATGAATATAGAATAACATATGTATGAGGTATGGGAAAAAAGTGTGTTTGAGGGACACTAGCATATAATTAAATTATTCAGAAAAGCCTAATCACTGCCGCCATCACGACTCTACTCTGAGAATTCCCACCCTTTAACAGGAAAGAAATAACCCAAAATCTATTGGAAATGAAGTACAACCATCTATAGACAAACAAAGACAAAACATGACGACAATGACAGATGTGTGTCACCCTGGGAAAATTCTTATCCTATCTTATCTTAAATATCTTATCTCAAAATCATCGCCCACAATTCCATTGCCAAACCAAAACACTATGTGATATCACAGAGAGACATATGTGCCCAGAAATTGCCAAACACATAACGTTACGACTCCTTATCTCTAAAATCACCCAAAAAGTATTACACGAACCCAACACATCACGTGATGTCCCTAATAGATGGGGAGGCAGCGAAATTCCAAACATTTGAAGCTTTATCTTATCACTATCCATCACCCATAATGCCATACGCAAATCATTTACTTATCTTCAAGTCATAACAATACACATCGAAGATACGGACGTTGCTTCCCCATTCACCCTACCCCTATTTTGTTCATAGTATCCCGCCTATCACGACATGAATCCTTATCCACTAATAATATCTTCCTCTTCCATTGAAAACTATAACGTCATTTATTTATAACTAACAATTACGTTACTTATCTACATCTGATAACAATAAACATTCACGTCACGATTCCTTATCTTATCTTGAGCTTGATCTTGGTCTTGTCAGAAGTGTCCCACCAATCACGACACGATTCCTTATCTTATCTTGATCTTGTTCAAAGTGTCCCACTAATCACGATACGAATCTTATTCTCTAAGCATCACCCATAATTCCATACGCATACAAAACAAACAACGTGACGTCACACACCCAATGACGTCATCATCTCAACAACCAATCATGTCACGATTCCTTATCTTATCTTGATCTTGATCTTCTCAGAAGTGGCTGCTCTACTACTAATGCACGTAATGATTTCTGATATAATTGAAATTAGTCTGATAATTATGAAAATCTACATCGATGCTGTAGTTAAAATATGCTGATCATTCTCAAAATTGTTTTTTAAATCCACAAATTGGCCTCCTAATTATCGTTATTTCTCATAATTCTTCCCAAATTTACTTAACATTTCTTCAACCAGTTTATTTTAAAATGTTGAACCGATTTAAATTTATAATGAAATTAAAACGAAAAATAACTACGCAACTTATTCAATTTATAGTATAGAAAACGTAGCAATCAGTAACATGATTTAACATAAACCGCAATAAATTCTTTATACATTTTAATGTCTTTATTAGGCGAGTTGTTTAGTACCTTGAGCCACTTCAAAACTGGGATTACCCAAAATGAAAAAAAAAAATTCACTTTTTTTAGATTAATGTCCTATATATATATATATATATGTATATACTGTACATATATATATATATATATATATATATATATATATATATATATATATATATATATATATATATATATATATATATATATATATATATATATATATATATATATATATATATATATACTAATACTAATTATCAATGGCGTAGCTAGAGTTTTTGTCGCCCGGGGTGGTCCCTGAGTTTGCCATTGCCATCCCTCTCACTACTCAAAGAAAATATTACAAAAAGGCCAAACGACGTAGAGAAACAAATCAAAACACTATGTTTATGTTTATTTTAGTTTTTGAAAACTAATTATTAATTAAGTAATAAAATTACTGTTAACATAAATAAAAGAATCCCCCTCCGCACCACCCCTAGCTACGACACTGCTTATTATTATTATTATTATTTTTTTTTTTTACTAGGGAGCTCTTCATCGAATACTTCACCGTAAGAGTCTATGTGCTTAGGAAGTGCATAGAATTCTTTTGGATCAATTCCATAGTATTAAATATATCTTGCTTTCCTCCATAATCCATTCAATAATAATGATCCATTCATTGGAAAGACCAAGATTTCAACAATAATTCAACCTAACGAATTCTCTTTCGCTAAAAATCGCTAAAATTTTGTATTCCAATTCTACTCATCTATTACTAAACAATTAGTTATTGAAACTAATCCTGAACTGAAGCAGGGCTGTTTACCATAATAACCCACCATTCACCCTCCAAGCTATTCTGCCCAAAATTCGAAAAACGTCATTGATAACAGAAAATGCAGTTTGCGATCAGAAAGAAGAGACTGTAGATTAAAATTACCGCGATGATCAAGTGCTCAAAATAATTAATTGGCATGCAAGGAAAAATATGCTTTTCTACTTATTATATAAATCAATTGGATATTAAATCCAGTATTATTTCAAGGCCGAATACAGAAACTATAAAAGTTTCGTAAAGAAGTTGACCAGAGAACTTATAGAAATACACTCGCTGGCATTTACGAGTTGCCCTACCGCAGACTAATAATCTACATTTAATTAATAGTATTAAGTTTATTAGTATTTTAATAAAACTTATTTAATAGTATTAAATCATACTATCGATTTCTGTACAATGTTTGATGTGTCTGATTTAACGTTTAACTGTCAAATCTGACACAAATCAGACACGTTTAACTGTTAAATCAGACGCAGTTGGTTCGTTTACAGCAGTGGTCTTCAATCATTTCGCCGTGAGGGCCACATTGGGTACTTCAGCACTGTTCAGCAGGCCGTAGTAATAAAAAACTCTAGAACTAGATATATGAGTTTTATTGAAAGCAGATAAAAACTGATTACAGAGTATGTGAGATTAAATTATCGTATTTTAATGACAATGAACACTATCAGCAAATTCTCATATTTTTATCAAAAATTATAATAAAACCATTAATGTGAATGGTGTAACTGTGTTTGTGTTTTTACAATCCTATTAAATTCAGTTTCAAATTTTGAATTGCTAAGTACAAGTAGCGATTTCAAATGTTCATCAGATAAATTTGTCCTGTATTATGACTTGATATATTTCATTCGCGAAAAAGTTTGTTCGCAAAGATACGTTGTCCCAAAAATAGAGATAAATTTACACGCAAATTTCTTCAAATTTGAGAACTGCTCAGAGTTCAAAAATTTATAAAAATCGATCAAGTTTCTTTCCTTGTATTTATCTCTAATATGTTAGTTTGCCTGAAGTTCAATTAAAAGTTGACTTGGGACATCAGTATCAACACAGTCATACGGATTTTGGAGCGATCTTTTTTTTTTTTTTTTTTTTTTTTTGAAATTGCCGAATTCATTTTTTTCTGTTCGGGAAACAATTTGTTTAAATTTTTGTTGGTCGTTAGTTTTTCAACCGAATATACACCGACACTTTATATGTAACGTTTTTTTAATTTCGTATAACTTCGGAGTTTATTGTCAATGATTAATCGGATGAAGAAAACAATGAATATCCACAAGCAGAACGCAGTTGGTTCGTATAGACCAGGTGTCTCCAAACTTTTTTTATCAACAAAAAAAAAAAAAAAAAATTTGTTGATAACAAAAGTTTATTCGGATGTAACTTTTTTTTATTTCCTTTTGAATTCTTTTAAATTTTTTTCTTCATTAGTCCATTTTAATCGACCTTTTACAGTCAGAAAGCCAGTAACATGGAATTGAGCACAATTTTAATTAATGCATTTGAAATCTATCAACATCCGTGTTTTTTTTGTTTTTTTTTGCGGATTCTTATTGAAAAATTAGTCCAATTGGTGGGCCGAATAAAATTATATAGCTGGCCACATCTGACCCGCGGGCCGTAGTTTGGAGACACCTGGTCTACACGAACCAACTGCGTTCTGTGCTTGTAGATATTCTACTGTCTTCTTCATCCGATAAAAAGAATGGTGGAAACTGAATTTTAATATCCTCCAAATTAAATAGTAAATCGCCTCGATGATACGACTTGTGTAAGTATAAACTTGTGGGTCTCTTAGTTCTATAACAAAGTATTATTAAGGTAGTCAAAGTGCTGCCACCAGGCTCGGGCATTTTCCGTTCATGGTTCGCAAAAGCTTTTTATGAACACTAAATCTGCACTAAGGAGATCATGAGACACTTTCTACATAAATTCTAGGATAAAACTTTCCTTTAAAATTGCATTTACCTTTTAGCGATGTAGGCCTCTACAAATCCCTTAATCCGATGGAGAACTGCATTTATAAATAAATCTGGCATAATGCTGTTATCTTCCCACGCCAGAAGGTCACATCCCATCGGAAATATATATATATATATATATTTTTTTTTTTTTTTCCCGTCAATATTTGTTATTTTTTGCTAACACTTTGTGATCGTTGGTCATCATACCTATACTAACAAAATTATCAGTAGCGCCACGGTCTGATAATTCATTTGGTTTTTTACGTGAAGTAATGTTAAAAACGTAGTCACATAGACATTTTTGTTAAGTATAAGTCACAAAGCTCTTTCAACACTCCTGATTGTACTCAAGTATGTAAGGCACACGATAGAATTCCAACATTATCGTTAGCTATCCACGTAATCGTCAATAATTAATCAGTAGTCATAAGTAGTCATATATATATAATGTATATATATATATATATATGACTACTACTATTAACTGGGATTTGGGATATGTTCATTTTAATATAAACTGACTAAAAATTCGAAAATTATAACAAATTAAGATTTATTTGAAAACCTCAACATGTTTCTTCGGGATTTACTTCATCATGCGTTAAGAACATAGAAAGCTATTAAAAGACACTGGAAAAAAAAACATTGAGACACTCTAAAGCTATACAATTATAAAGCTATAATATTAGACTGTAAATTACAGTTATTATATACTTGAGCTATAGTTCGTGTATAAACGTGTTAAAGTTTTATTGTTGTACAGTTGTACATGTGTGGAACCACGCGATCTCCAGTATCTGATAGTAGAGCTGAAAGAGTCAGGCAAATTATAGCTGAGATTATTGTTCATATGAAGAGGGCCCAAGGTGATTTCTTTTGACTCGACAATGCGGCGTTCTACCTCATCGTGGCAAATGTGTAGGTTTGAAGCTGTTGTCCAGTTTACTTCACGTTGGCGGCTTTCGTTGTTCGTGTTTATTGAAAACAGGACATGGCTTTTTATATATATATAAAGAGGGGAAAATTGACAAGTTGCACAGCTAATCATATTGTACAAATTTAACTAAGTTACTAAGTTAGTTCTGTGACAAGAGTATAAACGAAGGAACTTAGTGCTCTTAAGTTCT
The DNA here is from genome assembly GCF_054136105.1 of Typopeltis vanoorti. NCBI lineage: Eukaryota > Metazoa > Arthropoda > Arachnida > Uropygi > Thelyphonidae > Typopeltis > Typopeltis vanoorti. Next base: position 147,850,181 of record NC_143552.1, on the reverse strand, counting down.
TTCCTTAAAATATGGTGAATATCACTGATTACAAATAGCAGGGATATGTGAACTTCGATGAGTACTGGATGATGACTAATTATTAAACTGCAATTTTTGACCGTTTTTCGCGGTTTTCATGATAACCGCTTCTGATCGATCAAAATCAATATAACGGATTATAAATTAAACAACAACAACAATAAATAAATAAATACATAAAAAGATCTGTGTGTTGCAAAGCACGAGATGAGCTTGAACTGCAAATTGTATTTAATTTTTATTCTGTTCTGCTTGAGTGTCTCCATTACAGTCTGAGTTTGCACTAAAGGAAAACTATAAAAATATTGCATAAGTAAATGTTTGCATTTAAATTATTTGTGTTTCTGCATATTACGTCTGTCTTTAATACCTTTAGTGCCATGTTTTTATTTTCAAAATCCCATCGGATATAATTTACATTGAATACTTATGATTATAAGCAATTATGATTATATCTGATTTCGCTTTTATTTCATGAGAAGATATTTGAACTGCTAAATAAAATATTAAAGTAATGTTGATTTGTTCTAGAAAATATAAAAAAGAAAATAAGAAACATTACAAATATTTATAATTATACTTAGAGCTGTTATTCCTATCCTATCCCCTCCCATAATCCTTGATGGACCGTTGAGTTGCCATGAATGTCTGCTGGGCGATGAAATAAGACAGTGGCACCCATGGCTGTATTCTGTATGTTCACGGGTCCGGTTTGCCTGTTTGCGGGATGAAAAACCCTAGAATAAACTGGGGGAAAATCCTGTTGTCCACGCACAAGACCGGCTAACTTGGCTATGGCTGATGAAGATTCTTAACCTCATCACGTCTACCACGGGAATCGAACCTAGGACACTTCTTCCCAAGGCATTCCGACCTTCTTCCCGACCTTTGATGCTATTACAGAATTGTTTTCCGACTGTGCTTTTTAAATACGTTTCACTTTTTTTTTTGCCTTATACATCATAATATGCTTTTAAAATCCTTTGGAAAAGTAGGCCCATAAGCGTTGTAACTTTTCCGGCATTCACATTTTCACCTCAGCAAATTATAGCGCTAAATAAATAGCGCATAAATGTTTCATAAACCAATAACGAGAGTGGATCGTGTCATTTTAATGCTAGCAGGTTTCCGTGTAATTCTTTAATGACTTAGTGGCGTGAGTGTAGCAATTTTCGGAAAGTAATTTGAATATTTGAACAATGAAATAATCCTAAATACAATCAAAATATTTTATATGTGCAGACTATTTTTAACAGGTAACCACTTTGTTAATTGCAATAAATTAAAACACCACATTCAAGTTGAGCACCGCATTTCTAGCAGATTCTTATCTAGTGTAAAAATGAAGTAAACAAAATTTGAATGGTGATATAAATGTCCAAGTAAGAAAGATCAGTGAGATACGTCTTAGTTAAATTTGCTTGAATGTAATTAGGAGAAAAATCATTATTATCTTTTTCTTCTTCTTCTGTCTGTTAGGCTTATTCGCTTGTTACAGAGCAAGTCATAATTTAATTAATTACGGTCTAAGTCGTACCCGTCCCGAGGATGAGGTGAAAACCCTCTAAAACTACCTATAAATATTCTTTATTATTATTTTTTTATGTTGAATGTTGTTATGTTAGATTAACACTGATATTTTTTTGTCTTCATTTGTACAGCATAAACATTGTGGAAAACGATGGAGGAAAAAACTGTGTCCTGTAGTTCTTCAACATTAATTGCAAAGTTTGAGGCTAAATTTCCGTCCACCTTCACATGTAATGTGCAACCAGAGAGAAAGGTAGGAATTCAGTTACAAAATAAATACAACTAATTAAGGCAGCACTCAGTTAATAAATATTTGCGCCAAATTTAATCAAATACCACAGAAATATCAAGAGTAAAGAATCTTCAACAACCGATCCAGTTATTCTTTTACCAATTCTTAAGACGAATGCTTCAACTGTAGCGTTACACCGACTCAATACTAAATAGAACGAATGCATTCAGGTATAGTCGAAACTGATCCCCATGCTAGATCTCATCCGTAAAAAAATTGTTATACATTAATATTGGTATAGTTGATTGCTGAAGTTCCTTTTGGATTTTTTTTTTCGATATTTCGATGAACCTTAGACTTAAAATTAAGTAATTTACCATTCTTTCAATCATGCAGAGATTACTTCATTTTGTTTCATGTTTCGTGTCCAGTTCTTCAGCAGAAGAACACAGTTATCATCAAATTTAGTTATCCCTATACAGTTATCTCCAAAATAATGTTAACATGTGGGGGGGGGGGAATACAATTTATATGTCAAATTTATATCCTCCTATTAGAAATATCCACTTTATCAACATAGACAAAATTGATAGATTTGATAGTAATCGATTAAATTCATTCATTTGAAATATCTTAATCCCAGAACATTAACCCCCTTCGCTTCTTACCGGTCATTTTTCAGGAATTGTCCAAAGGCTATAAAAGCAGTCGGTAACCAACTGATGCTCACCTGTAAACAGAATTTCCAGTTAATGTTTGCAGACAACCTTTCTGGGGAACATAATCTTAATCTAATCCTTTCCACAAACTGCAGGATTGTGTTTGAATATTTCCGTCAAGAATTACACGCTGCAAGCCAAGTCTTAGGATGCATTTCTCTTGCGAGATGTTCGTTGAATCGATAAGATAAACGAAAGAAAAACACTGGATGTTTTAAAGAAGTTATAAGATAAATTTCTTTATCCTGAAGCTATGCAGAGCTTTATTTCACTGAGAATAAAATATCATATAAAGGACACTGTATATTTTATTATCTTTATATTACAGATCATCATATTATATTGTAATACACATACCGACCCCTGAATTAGAAACTTTGCAGAAATCAGTGGTTTCCGTATAGCCATGCAACTGCCAATATCACCATCTTCAAGTACCTGTGCAAAGGTCGCTGAGATTTGGATCGGGAGCAGCCTTCATTAAATGTTTCAGTCAATGAAGGCTGTTCACGATCCATAAGGCAATCGGTCAGAAACGAGATCTCCCTCAAATAATGGCTTATTTTCGCACTGATTAAACACCCATATCTCATCTTTTGAGAAACTAGTCAGCTCTCCTGTTTTCAAAATCGTGGCTCCAGCCAGAAAAGCACCCACAATAATCTCTTTATCGAACTACGAAAGACCCTTTGTTTTCCCATTGATCACATTATAGACGATTACTGACCAGCAGCATTCTTAAATAGTTGCCTAGATACTTGCAAAATACTTTCCAATACCAAGTATTCTGCATTTAGCCTGCTTAAATGTAAAATACTCGTACTTGATAAAGTGCGTAAGCGATATTAACATATATCTATACAAAAATTTCTAATTCGGTGACCGGTATGTATACGATGATCAAGAATATAGCATTTCACTCCCTTTCCAATGGCAGTTCTGCTCTACATGTTTTACTCTTCACATTCGGCAGCTTATCTTCCTTGACCATTCCAGTTTATTATGTTCCCAACAACTGAACGGCCACTTTTGCTTAGCCAATCATCACCAGGTGCACGAAAAGGAAGTAAAATTCAGGAGAAAGTAAAAGTGGTCATTCAGCGTATAACTGAATTAAATGCATATAATGATTTCTGATATAACTGATATTAGTCTGATAATTGTGAAAAACTATACCGATGCTGTAGTTAAAATATGCTGATCATTCTCAAAGTTGTTTTTTAAATCCACAAATTGACCTAATTATCGTTATTCTTCATAATTCTTCCCAAATTTACTCAACATTTCTTCAACCATTTTATTTTAAAAAGCTGAACCAATTGAAATTTCTAACGAAATTAAAACGAAAAATAACTACCCACTTGTTCAATTTATAGTAAAGAAGACACGTAGCAATCAGTAACTACATAGTTTGACATAAACCGCAATAAATTCTTTATACATTTTACTGAAAAAAAAGAAAAAAAAAACCATTCACTATTTTTAGATTTATGTACAGTATATACATATATATACTACACATAAATTTATGTGTGTGTGTGTGTGTGTGTGTATATATATATATATATATATATATATATAGCGAGAGCTTTTGTCGCCCAGGGCGGTCCCTGCGTTTGCGTCCCTCTCAATACACAACAAAAATATTACAAAAAGTCAAAACGACGTGGGGAAAGAAATTAAAACACTATGTTTATGTTTATTTTAGTTGTTGAAACTAATTATTAATTAAGTAATAAAATCACTGTTAACATAAATAAAAGAATCCCCTCCGACCCCGCCTAGCTACGCCACTGCTTATTATTATTATTTTTTTACCTCTCTCGCAACTAGGTAGCTCTTCATCGAATACTTCACCGTAAGAGTCAATGTGCTTAAGAAGTGCATAGAATTCTATTGGATCAATTCCATAGTATTTAATATAGCTTGCTTACCTCCATAATCCATTCATTGGAAAGACCAAGGTTTCAATAATAATTTAACTAAACGGATCCTCTTTCTTCCCCCCCCCCCGATAATAACAAAAATGAAATATCGGTTTATCGCTTTCTCGTAATTCTTAGAATAACAGTTTCTTGTCTCAAAAGCAAACAAACGGCACGTCACACCACACCTCCGTCAAACGAAAGAATTCTCAAATGAACGACCGTGTTTTATATTAGTAACTCTTTTCCTTGAGACATCCGGTAAAGCACAAAATCTTTTCAGGATCCCGTAAAATTTTGATTTCGTTTCAATGCAAAGGCCCATGTCAAGAAAGGAAGTTGTCTGGACGCATAATTCCTGAAGTACTACTGATTGCTAATATCATGATCAGCCCCCTAGCCTCACCTATGTTGCTTACTGAGATTAATCAATATGAGTCTTGAATAAAGACTCATTAATTATGAGTGTTACTGAAAACGCTTACGTGGTTTTCAGTAACACTTACAAATATTGCATATAATTATTCGTATATAATTTGAATAATATTGAATAAAATAGGGATAAAGTTACACATCACAATGCCATTGAACACTGAACATAAACGCACGCGGACAAAAAGGTTACCTTTTACCTCTGTCTAATTCTAAAAAGGTCAGATAGACTTAAAAGATAACTGTTAAATAGCGCGCCTCCGTATATCATTGATGCAGCCCGTTAGAAGGGCACAGTCGAAAGAATTAATGAGGGATGAAAAGTCAAATGAGTATAACAATTAGCAAAAAACTGTAATTCCAAACTGAGGAGTGAAAGTTTCTGGTTTTTAAAACCATTCACTATATTACATTGTCCAACATTGCACTCTTCTTTATTTTATGGCGTCTTCTTCCTAATCTGTTTATCAATTTTGCAATTCTCATCCTGGCTCATATTTTTGAATTCTACATGCATACTCCAATCGTTGTTGTTTACTTTTCCACACAGAATATTTTAATTCCTTTAATTAATAAAGCAATTCTTGAGGTTTGGCAACTCAGATTTTTTGAAAATGCTTAGGCAATTTCTTACATGTTTGACGAAAAGCAAACTGAAACTTTCTAGAAAAACAATAAAGGCTCTGCCAATGTAAATATTATGACTGGATCTAGGAATATAAGAGTATGCAAGGGGCTATCAGTAGCAGTCATTCACGTTTGAAATAAAGTGAAATGGATATTGAACAGAGCCATTATATTAGCAGTGATGTTATAATGGAGAAAACGCTTGTGAATTCTGAATGACTGGCTGCAATGCTCTGCAGAATAAATCTTTCTAATTGTCTGTTTTCATAGGATGGCAGGATCTCTATCTGGAACCAACTTGGCTGGAAGTAGGTGGATGGAGGACTCTATATTTCAGTTGCAAAACAGCATTTTTAAACGTACAGAGATCAACTGTAACACCATAATTCTGTATTATTGAAGTCGAGCATTTCATTATGGTGTACTCATTATCATTATTCATTGTACCATCATCATTACGTAACAATTGAGCACCAGTATTAATACTTGATTACGTAACAGTTGAGCACCAGAATAAATACATGTTATCTTGATTACGTAACAATAAAGCACTGGTATAAAACATATTATAATGATTTCGTAACAATGGAGCACCTGTATAAATACTAGTCACCTTATGAAATCTGCCAATGACTGAAGGCTTTGGGGAGATTTTAATCCTATACACTTCCTTTGCGTAGTGTTCTGACAGGAAATTTACTTAGTGCTCTGACTGGAGTTTCTTAACTTAACCGTTGGGAAAGTCTTAGCATAAGAGTTTTCTGTGATGACCGTCACCTAAATTCTAACCAGATTTATCAGTGAAATGAAACGGAAAAGTATGCCAATGCAGGTCATTCCTTAGAAGGCAATCTTTTGATGAAAACCACGCAAGGTGAATTCTTTATTCGAGACTCATATTGATTAATCTCAGGTGGGCAATGTGGTGAGGCGGGGTGGCTGAACAGGATATTAGAAATTGGTAGATTTATGCATCAAGGCAACTTCCTTTCTTGACCTGGGCATTAAAGGAATTTGACTTTGCATTAAAATGAAATCAAAATTTTACGGGATACTGAAAAGCTTTTATGCTTTACCGGATATCTCAAGGAAAAGAATTACTAATATAAACAACAGGTTTGTTTATTTGAGAATCTTTTAGTTTGTCGGAGGTGTGGTGTGGCGTGGCACTTGCCTGGTTATCAGACAAGGGGCTGCTGTTCTAAGAATAATAAGGAAGTGAAATCCCAGGTTTTTCAGTTCTTTATGGGAGGGTGGGAAAGGGTATAATAACTTTATTTAAGTTATTATACCCTTATTATAAGGGTATAATAAGGGTATTATTTCAGCCATAATAATAACTTTATTTAAGTTATTATTATGGCTGAAGTAATCCAGTATTTTACGTGGGTGGTCGGAAACGTTCTCGACTTCTTCGACCACAGATTGCAACACTATCGGCACGATTTTTGTTTCTAAGTTGGTACATCTGTCATAAGCATCCATGTGAAATTGCAAGTCATTCTACAGTGTAGTTTGTTTTATTCAGCTGTCTGAAATTTTTTCATGAATTGCTTTTAATGAAAGTGATAACTATAGCAGGTATTTAAATTGATTAAAAGTTAATCTCAGTTGTAGTAGACAGGTAATATTATATTACCTGTCTCTCTCGAAAAAGCGAAATCTCTTTATGCTTAATGTCGCATAACTGTTCGAATTTGCAATAAATGTTCAAATATTGTAATATAAATTAAACGATAATTTTTTTAAACTTTTAATCATTCTCTTACAGAAATCTCGTAATAAAATTTTATTATCTAATAAAATTTTGTATTCCAATTCTACTTATCTATTACTAAACAAATAGTTATTGAAACTAATCCTGCTCTCAAGCAGGGCTGTTTAAATTAATAACACACCCTTCACCTTCCAAGCCATTCTGCTGAAAATTAGAAAAACATTGATAACAGAAAATGCAGATTCCTATCAGAAAGAAGAGGCTGTAGATTATAAACACCGCCATGATCAATTGGCCAAAATAATTCATCGGCATGATAGAAAAATATGCTTTTTCTACTTATTATATAAATCAACTGGATTAAATCCAGCATTATTTCAAAGCCCAATACACGAACTATAAAAGTTTCGTAAAGCAGTTGACCAGAGAACTTATAGGAATATACTCGCCGGCATTTAATAGTTGCCCTTGCGCTGACTGATAACTACATTTAATAGTATTAAGTTTATTAGTATTTTAGTAAAACTTATTTAATAGTATTAAATCATACTATCAATTTCTGTACAATGTGTGATGTGTCTGATTTAACGTTTAACTGAAAGAATAGTCGAATATTATTTTCCACGAACCAACTGAGTTCTGTGCTTGCGAATATTCTACTGTTTTCTTTATTCGATAAAAAGAATGGTGAAAACTGAATTTTAATATCCAAGTTAAATAGTAAATCTGTTCAATGATACGACTTGTGTAAGTATAAACTTGTGGATCTCTTAGTTCTATAACAAAACTAATATTCAGGTAGCCAAAGTGCTGTCACCAGGCTTCTGGAATTTTCCGTTTATGGTTCGCAAAAGCTTTTTATGAACACTTCATCTGCACTAAGAAGATCATGACAAACTTTCTACATAAATTCTAGGATAATATTTTCTGTTAAAATTGCATTTACCTTTTAGCGATGTAGGCCTCTACAAATCCCTTAATCCGATAGAGAACTCAATTTATATATAAATCTGGCATAATGCTGCTATCTTCCCACGCCAGAAGGTCATATCCAATCGGGAACTTTCTGCTTTTTTTTTTTTTTTGTAAATATTTGTTATTTTTTGCTAACACTTTGTGATCATTGGTCTCATACCTACACTAACAAAATTATCATTAGCGCCACGGCTTGATAATTCATTTGGTTTTTACGTGACGTAATGTTTTAAACGTAGTCGCATAGATATGTTTATCAAAGTCACAAAGTTCCTCTTTCTACACTGTTGTAGTCAAATATGTAAGGCACAAGATAGAATTCCCATATTATGGTTAGCTATCCACGTAATCGTCAATAATCAATAATTTTTTTTATTACTATATAAAGAAGGCAAAATGAACAAGTTGCACTGTTAACTAGTAACATTACGCTTAACGGGTGAAGCAAAAGCTTTTCGTATTCCCGGCTATCTTAATAGAGACTGTGAGTAGAAAGAGTTTATGAGCTATATTGCTCGCCCTGAGTGGGCTAGGAGATTAATCCTCAGTGAGGAGGTTGAAGATGGCTTTAGGTCTTTTGTGCTTAGAATAGTCCGTTGCATCATTGTCAGCGGCCAGTTGGATCAGTCTGTTAGGATGCACAGTTGCTTTTGAAAAGAATTTGGTTGCTATAGTCTGCATGAAGGTGTAGATATAGGGGACCTCCGTGTCACGGTGCAGTTGGACAGTTCGGATGAACCATGGAGCGCCCAGGATCATTCTAAGACACTTGTTCTGAATTCGTTGTAATTTAATGATAGTTGAGTTTGAAGTATGGCTCCAGGCCGGTGAGGCATAGGTGAGTATTGGACGAACCATCAGTTTGTATATGAGAAATTTGATTCTGGTGCTCAGTTTACTGTTTCTGTTTATTAGCGGATAGAGCTGGGCTATGGTTTTTGATGTGTTTGCACAGAGAGTCTTGATATGGGAGTTGTAAGTCAGTTTACTGTCCATTACTACACCGAGATACTTGATCTCTGTTTTCCACTGAATTTTTGTGTTAAAGAGGAGAATATCTTCTTTGGGAAGCACTGATCTTCTAGAGAATAAGACGGCTACGCTCTTCTGAGGATTCACCTGGACTCGCCATTTGGCAAAATATTGTTCTATTTGCAGTAGGTTTTCTTGCAGTTTCTTGATGGCTAAGTGAGGCTTTAATGATCTGGCCAATATCGCTGTGTCATCAGCGTAAAGAGCTTTAATTGAAGATAATGGGTTGTGTGGTATATCATGCAGGTATAAGGAGAATAGGATTGGTGCTCGTAAGGACCCTTGTGGAACTCCAGCCAAGATGTGTTTCTGTGAGGACACTACTCCACTTAATCTCACTTGCATGCGCCTATCGCAGAGGTACGTCTTGATGAGTTGAATGATTCCGATTGGAACACCGGATGATATGAGCTTGTATAGCAGGCCATAATGCCAAACCTTGTCAAATGCACTGGCTAAGTCTAGGAAAACAGCCCCAGTGCATTGACGCCAGTTAAAACCTGTAATGATATGTTCCACCAATCTGTGTATTTGTTGTGTGGTACTATGCAACTGTCTGAAGTCAAACTGCTCCTCAGGCAGGATGTTTAACCGGAGTACAGAATCTTGAAGCCTAGTAAGAATTACCTTCTCAGCAATTTTTCCGAGATTAGAGATGAGACTGATTGGCCTATAATTCTGTGGAAAAGTGGGATCCTTTCCAGGTTTATGAATTGGAACAATGTACGCCAATTTCCAGTAGGAAGGGAAATACTTGTAGTGAAGTATGGAGTTGATTATGTTTGCCAAATGAACAATAGCTTTGCGAGGTAGAAGTTTTATAACTTTGTTGGAGATACCGTCGGGTCCAGGAGCATTTTTATTTTTGAATTTCTGAATAATAGCATATATTTCAGCAGGTGAGGTGGGTGTAATTTGAGTAGAATGTGTGGGAGCAGACTTGAGCGAATATCTGACATTACGGTGTATCTTGTAGATACGACTAATGTCAAGGTGATCGTATGCGGGTTTGCATTGATTTTCAAGGTGATTAGCTATTGCCTCAGCTTTATCAGCATCAGTGTGGATGAGACCTGAATCTCTTTGCAAAGGGGGAAGAGGTTTATTTTTGTTCTTGATCTTTCGGATAAGATTCCATACAGAGTGACTGTCAGTGGAGATGGAGATCAGTTTTTCTTCCCAGAGTTGAGTTCTATGAGCTGCGAGTGGATCTCTCACTGCAGAATTTAACCTATTTAAGATCCGTTTATCTTGTGGCGCCCTAGTGTTATGGTATCTTTTTCTAGCCTTATTTTTTCCCTAATCAGATTCATAGTATCTTCAGGCAGGTGGTTGGATTTGTGGGTGGTTGCAGGGGTAGTAACTGCTGCACAGGCTGCTGTAATCTGTTCTGTTAGATTTTTGACAGCTATGTCAATTTTCTCTTTTGATTTAATGATGGGAACAGGACCAATATATTTTGGAAGCACCTTGGAGAGCCTTTCCCAAGGAATAAATGAGTGAGGGGGTGGGGATAATTTTTCAAGATTTCCTAATTTTAACCGTATTGGATTATGATCTGATGATAAATCATTGATTGTCATTAAATTGTATTGGAGTCTGATGTGCTGCAGTATGGCTATGTCCAATACATCAGCCCTGCCATAGGTGTTGTGATGGGTGGGATCAGCAGGGCCTATTACGTGAAGGTTGTTGAAATCAGCATAGTCCTGTAGTATCTGTCCATTTTTATTAGTGGAGTGGCTATTCCAGGTAGAATGCTTGGCATTTAAATCACCTGCCACAATGGTAGGCTCTCCAGTATCAAATATGGCGTTCAAATCAGAAGGTAGTAATGATTTTTGAGGTGGATGGTATGCTGCAAAAATTTTTAATTTGCCTACTGAGCTCGTGAGAATCTCGATGCCAGTGACCTCGAGATTGGAGGTAGAAGGAATGTTTATGGAGTGATGAGAGATAAAATTCTTGATGAAAATTGCCGTGCCTCCACCTCTGTGGGTTGATCTTTCAGTTCTATACGACTGATATCCATAAATTTTGGGATTGTCTGCTGGTTTTAGATGCGTTTTATTTATTAATAGAACATCTGGCCGATGTCTGTGGGCAAAATTTTGGAGTTCTAGGATCTTATTTCTTAAGCCGTTTGCATTCCAGGCTATTATCTCTAGGTCTTCTGGTTTTAATTTTTTCCCGTTCATTAGTGAGCGCTGAAATGATGACTTGAGTGTCTTTTAGAAATCTGTTAGTAGAACTTTGTGAAGGATTAGATCTGCTGAAATCTAATAGCATATTTGCCAGGGACGCGGTAATGATAGCTGTCAAATTTGGGCTTGATGGTGACTGTTCTAGAGATGTCTGTTTAGGGCGGGTTACATCCGCATATGTCCTGGACTGCCAATTTAGAGTCATTTTTGGAGGGACCTCAGTTTTCAGCAGATGGGCTTCTGAGTCTTTATTCTGAACTTTAGGAGGCTGTGAAGTAGCCGCAGATGTAGGTGAACTGATGGAAGGAGAGAATGTTCCCTCTTCAGATTTCCTGTTACGTGGATTGTACAAATATCCTCTGTAGTTGGATGTGTGAGGACCGCCGCAATTGGCACATTTGGCCGGGGTAGATTTTGGTTTAGAACAGGTGTTCGTTGGGTGACCAACCCCACACTTCAAACATTTAAATTCGGCCCTACACATTTTCTGGGCATGCCCAAACTTTTGACATCTATGGCATTGTCCAGTAGAACCTCTCTTCTTTAACGGTTCTACCAAGATTTTCAATCCACAGATGGTTGTCAAGTCATATATGTGTTTATAGGTTTGACTGATCTCGATCAGCACTAATGGCATTGGAGTCTTGTCCCTCCTGGTCATCCTGCTGACCTTGATTGGTGGTAAATCACTCGAGTGCAGGTCTGTAATGATTTCGTCGGTGGCGACATCCTCAGGTACACCTCTAATCACTACCTTGAGATTTTTTTCAGAACCGAGTGAAAAAGTATGGTACTGAATTCCTCTGGAATTTAATTCTGTTGTTAACCTACGATAGTCTGTGACAGTTTTAGGGTGAATTTTGACACCATCTGTGATATTCTTTGCGTTGTTATATGAAATCTTTAAGTTGTTCATTATGTTCTTTAGTGTCATCCATTTGTTCTTCTCACGCATAATAATCGGGGGATCTTTTCCCTTGCGGAGGTAGGTGAGTCTGGGGCAGAGCCATCTTCTTCCATGACATCTATAATTGGTGATTCGGAGGTCGCAGTTTTGCACTTTTTGCTTGCGCGAACCTCCTGAAAATCAGTGTGGTCAGTACGGGAATGATCTTCAGCCGTTGTTGTTTTTTCAGTAGCATTGTCTTGGAGTAGTTCAAGAAGTTGAGCATCGTCCGTATCAACTTCTTGAATTTCATGAACTACTACCTTACCTGGCCATTTTGTGTATAGCAGATTTCCAATATGCTTAAAATAGCCAGGCGCTGTTTGAAGGTGAGTTCCTCGTACGGTAGATCTGTGGTTGTACCCACGTTTTGTTCTGGAGAACAGGACATTCTTTCCTTTTCCACCGTGTTGTGATAATAGATAGTTTCTAAAACAATAACTGATGCAATGAAACAATGGCGATGCTGATGGCAGTAAGCCTAGCGTATCGCCGTTGTTTCGAAAAAAGGTTAACTTACCTACTGAATTAGTTTTTATGAGCCTATTTAAGAACCAAACCTGTTGACTATACCAGTAGGACTATTCACTGCCAGTAAAAATATTTGTTGAGTTCATTAAATCACATTTTATATCAAATATCAGAATCGCGAATCATATGTATGAGCACTAGGCAAAACGCCATCTCCATTTTTCTGACGCCTTCATAATAAATTAAACGTCCCGTTTATGCTATTTATTACAACAACAGCGGCACCTGGAACTTTGCACTGTTAATCATACTATACAAATTTAAGTAAGTTACTAAGTTAGTTCTGTGACAGGTATAAGCGAAGGAATTCAGTGCTTTTAAGTTCTTTCCTTAAAATATGGTGAATATCACTGATTACAAATAACAGGATTATGTGAACGTCGATCAGTACTGGATGATTATTAATTATTTAATTAGCAATTTTCACCCCTTTTTCGCGGTTTTCATGAAAACCGCCTGTGATGGATCAAAATCAATATAACCGAATAGAAATTAAACAACAATAAATAAAGGAATAAATAAAATTAAAAGATCCGCGTGTTGCAAAGCACGAGATGAGCTTGAACTGCAAATTGTATTTAATTGTTCCTGTTCTGCACGAGTGTCGCCATTACAGTCTGAGTTTGCACTAAAGGAAAACTATAACAATATTGCATAAGAAAATCTTTAAGTTTAAATTATTTGTGTTTCTGCATATTACGTCTGTCTTTAATTTAATACCTTTCGTATCTTGTTTTGATTTTCATAATCTCATCGGATATAATTTACATTCAGTACTTTGTCAAAGAGCATAATATTTGGCTACGTGATAACATAAGTGACTCACAGAAAACGGCAGAAGCATTTATGATTATATCTGATGTCGCTTTCATTTCATGAGAAGATATTTGAATTGCTAAATAAAATATTAAACCAATGCTGATTAGTTCTAGAAAATATAACGGGAAAACAAGAAACTTTAGAAATATTTATAATTATACTTAGAGCTGCTGATACAGAACTGTGTTTCAGACTGTGCTTTTCAAATACGTTTCACTTTTTTGTCTTATATATCATAATATGCTTTTGAAATCCTTTGGAAAAGTAGGCCGTTAAGTGTTACAACTTTTTCCGATTCACGTTTTGACCTCAGCAAATTACAGCGCTAAATAAATAGCGAATAAATATTTCATAAACCAATGACGAGAGTGGATCGTGTCATTTTAATGCTAGCAGGTTTCCGTAATTCTTTAATGACTTTGTGACGTGAATGTAGCAATTTTCGGAAAGTAATTTGAATAATTGAACACTGAAATAAACCTAAAGACAAACAAAATATTTTATATGTGCAGACTATTTTTAACAGGTAACCATTTTGTTAATTGCAGTAAATTATAACACAACTCCATTCAAATTGAGCACCGCATTTCTAGCAGATTCATATCTAGTGTAAAAATGAAGTAAGCAAAATTTAAATGGGGACATAAATGTCCAAGTAAGAAAGGTCAGTGCGACACTTCTTAGTGAAATCTGCTTGAATGTAATTATGATAAAAAATATTATCTTCTTCTCCCTCTTAGGCCTGTTACAGAGTCTAAGTCGTACCCATCCCGAAGATAAGGTGACTAGCTCTATGACTCCCAGTGAATTTTATGGCTGTAGCTGCATGTTTTCACAGGCCGGTTTGCCTGCTTAAAGAAAACTCCCAGGGTTTTCTTCAAGCCCCCTGGGGAGAAAACACTGCTTGCCATGCCCAAGACCGGCTAACTTGGCTGTGTCTGATAAAAATCCCTAAGCTCCTCACGTCGGCGACTACGAGAATCAAATTGAGGACGCTCCTTTCCCAGGCATATGGTTGCGAAGCGCATAGCCACTAGGCTAACCGCGCGGACATTATTATTATTGTTATTATTATTATTCATAATCATATTGAAAGTACTTTCGACATTATGATATAATTAAACATTCATCAAATTTTACTTTCTGGAAGTCTTAATGGTTTAATGTGTTTTCGGAACCACATTAAAAAATATCAAAATTATCTTCTGTCAGGCGTCTAGTCAGAATTAGTCGTTTCGTTAACCAGCTGCTCATCATGGAGATCCTTAAGGCATTTGCTCTTTAACTGGAAATATATGAATTCGAATCTCGTCTAGGATCGCAAAGGACACTTAATATCAGATTTCAACTGAACCTGAGGCAAATTTCGAGGAAAAACCCTACCATTGTGGCAGGGTTTTTCCTCGAAAACTCTGGTTTCGATAAAACAGGCTAACTGACCGGAAAGACTGCAGTTAATAAACAATACACTCTCGTTTATAGTCTTAGGTTCTTTGTCGTAATAGCAACCCACTCAAACCAATCCAAGAATCACAAGCAACATTATGAAACCAAGCACAAAATTGAGATTTAATTCGCGTTCAAGAGTTTCAAACCCCCTCCCTTCAACCGCGAAAAACTTTCTTCCTTTATAATTCACATCATTAGTGTTTTCCTAAATTGAAGAAATAAAAGATCTGTTCAGATCATCTGGATTTGATCTTCTCATCGAAGTCTTCTGAAATGAGTGCGTCGTTAAACCATTTAGACTGAATATTGCGGAAAATTAAGACCAAAGTATTTTCTTCATGTCTTCAGTGAATCTATTATATATTATTAGCATTTTTTTTTTTCAAAATAATTTCGTAGGAAATATTCAGAACATCAGAGTTCACAATAGTGAGTGACATTTTCGGTTGAATTTGCGATGTTTTTCTAATATAATCTCAGTCTTTATGTTAGTCAAATCAGCATACGCAATTATGCCGAACAAGTTAAAAATATTCACCACATAATTACAAACTTTCTAAAAGTATTCTTTAGCTAACGTTACTCTTTGCCAGGAAATCTCTCTTTTTTTTATTACAAACCGTAAAATTGGAGAATCGATTTTGCTCGGAGTGTTCATTAATATCTGTATATTTTCGTAGTTATTGTGTTTTATTTCGATAGTAGGTCACGACTGTTTCCCAAGGACTTTTCCATTTAATTCTGTGTGCATTTGGTAGTTAAACGTGGAATCCAATTTGCATAATAACCGCGCGTGTCACACGCATTGTTGTTATAATAATTGTAATTCCCAAAGTGCATAAACTGCGAAAATAATTTTAGCTTATTTAGAAAAAAGAATGTTAAAAACTCGGTAGCAAACATAAGAAAAATCAAACAGATTTCCATGAAATTCAAATTAAGATATTCATGAGGGAAATTAGAAGTGAAATGCGAAATATTTAACATAATTTTCCCAGGTTTGTGTTATTCATGAGCATAAAAGTTGTTCAACTGTATACGTTTACAAAAAATATCATTGTTTATTGTTTCATAAGAAATAGTATTTATTGTAAAGCTTGAAGTAAATTACAATGGGAATAGTACTAATATTCTTCTAAAATTTCCAAATTTCCTCCATATAATAAATAAATAAATAAATAAATGGAAGCTAGCGGTTATTATACAAGTGACAACTAGCGCTTTTGGCGGTCGAAGTTATTAGCAACCTGCAGATAGATTTAATACGCCCTTTGAATAATTGGAATTTCTTACGAATGCATAATTTCAATTTGAAATAAGCCTGGCATAAAGAATAGCGAATCTGTGGATACTTTTTTGCTTAAAGATAGAGCAAAGGGTATGAAAAAGAGCTGAATCTCTACGGAAGAATGCCAATGGAGAAAAATATTAAGAAACTGAATTGATATACAAAATACTATTTGTATATTCTGGGAACAGTGTTTAATAGCAAAATTGAAAAATTGCATTTTGTTCCAAATAAGTCTTTCTGAAGCTAAGTGCAAAAGCAAAAAAAAGTATTATATATTTTATGTCTACCAGAAAATTCTTTTTCTTTCTTTCACTATGCCTTATCCCATGTTAAACGGGGTCGACTCACCGATCTTTAACCTTCCTCTTCCAAGTTATCCAGTCCAGGGCGTCATTCGGACTCCATCCTTTCTCTCTAAGATCCTCTGTCACCTTATCCCTCCACCTGAGCTTGGGTCTGCCTCTTTTCCTCCTTCCCTCCAACTCCATATACTCCACTCGTTTACCAACATACTCCTCACCTTTCCTCTCTACATGTCCGAAC
Source organism: Typopeltis vanoorti (assembly GCF_054136105.1). NCBI lineage: Eukaryota > Metazoa > Arthropoda > Arachnida > Uropygi > Thelyphonidae > Typopeltis > Typopeltis vanoorti. Next base: position 147,833,188 of record NC_143552.1, on the reverse strand, counting down.
CACCTCAGCCCACTTTCTTGTATCTTCTTGCCAATTGGTCCCACCTTAACCGTCCCTCTGATGTAGTCATTCCTTATCCTGTCCTTCTTTGTCACATCACTCATCCATCTCAACATCCGCATCTCCGCTACCTCCATCTTCCTCTCCTGTGCCTTTGTTATAGGCCACGTCTCCGCGTCATGAAGCATCGCCGGCCTCACCACCATCTTATACAGCTTTCTTCTTACAACTCACTCTCTTGTAGCACAGGACCCCGCTCATCTTCCTCCAGTTCACCCAGTCGCATGTTATTCGGTGCTGTATTTCCTCTTCCAGGTCACCATTCCTCTCGACGACAGACCGAAGGTACTTGAATTTCTTCCGTGAAATTAGCCTTTCACCCCTGAAGTCGTATGATCATATCCTCGTCACTCCTCGTTTACATATATTCAGTCTTCTCCGGGTTAAATTTCATGCCTCTCTCCTCCAATACCTTTCGCTACTCTTCCAGGGTATTTTCAAGCTTCTCTCGGGATGATTCGCATAGAACAATGTCGTCGTCAAACAGCATGCTCCATGGTGCCTCCTTCTTGACATCCTACACTAGTACATTCATGACCAGGTCAAAGAGGTAGGGGCTCAGAACTGACCCTTGGTGTAGCCCTGCGAAAATGGGGAATCCTTCTGTCATGCCGACACTAGACCTGACCTGAGTTTCTGTTCCCTCATACATCTCCTTCACCAACCTCACGTACTTCTCCTACATCCCCCTTCTTCCTCATACACCCCCATAGCTCCTGCCTGGCCACTCTGTCGTATGCCTTTTCCAGGTCTATAAACACCATGTGCAGCTCCACTTCCATCTCTCTATATTTCTCAATCAATCGCCTTAGCGCAAATATTGCATCCGATGTCCTTCTTCTTCCTGGCATAAATCCCAACTGCACCTCACCAATTTTTGTTTCCTGCCGTATCCTCCCTTCAATTACCTTTTCCCATATCTTCAATGTGTGTGACATCAGCTTGATCCCTCTATTGTTGCCAGTCTTGAACATCTCCTCTTCCTTTGTAGATTGGGACGAGAATACTTTTCCTCCATTCCTCTGGTATATTTTCCTGCTGGGCTATTTTCCCTCATCAGATAACATATCCACGCCCTCGCAGCCCAAACTTTTCCACGCTTCCCCAGGTATCTGGTCTGCCCTCACAGCCTTTCCATTCTTCATTTTTCTCAGTATCCAATCCACTTCCTCTCTACTTATGTTTTGCACTGGTCTCTCGTTTGCCTCCCCATCCTCACACCTCTCTCTCTCGGATTCTCCTCGTTTAGTAGTTTACGGAAATATTCTTTCCATCTTCCTCTGATTTTGTCCTCCTCTTGTAATACTACTCCTGATGCATCCTTTATCTGCTTGACTGATGTTATGTCTTTCGAGGCCTTATCTCTGGCTTTCGCTATTCTCAACAACTGAGCTTCACCACCGTTTCTCTCCAGTTCTTCATAAACCTCATCTGCTTCCCTCACTTTTGCCCTTGCCACAGCTCTCTATGCATTTTTCTTCGTTAATCTATATGCCTCCTTGTCGGCTCTAGTTCCAGTCATGTCCTATTTTTTCTTTGCCTCTTTCTTTTCCTTGATCTCCAACTGCACCTTCCCATTCCACCACCATGCTTCCTTATCCTCAGTCGGTCCCTTTCCTGATGTTATACCAAGCACCCCTTCTCCAATTTTTCTAATATTCCGACTATTAACGTCCCACCATTCTTCTAGATCCTCTGGTAACTTTATTTCTTTCAATACCTTTTCTTTAAACTTATTCCTTGGGCTTCCTCTTCCAATTTCCGCCACTTTATTCTCGTCTGTATCCGCCACTTCCGTCTATTCTTCTTTTCCCCTTTTATATCACAGTCTACCACAACCAACCTGTGCTGTGCCGCTACACTTTCTCCATTAATCACTTTACAGTTTTTCACCTCCTTCAGATGTTTTCTGCGGCACATAATATAGTCAATCTGACTCATTCTATCCCCGCTCTTATAGGTTATCAGATGTCCAACTCTCTTCTTGAACCACGTGTTAGCTATAGCCAGATCGAAGGCCACAGCATATTCTATGATTCTTTTACCTTCTTCATTTCTTTCACCACTACTCCAAACCCCATATACCCTTTCTTCACCGCTTCGTCGCCTTCCTACATGCCCATTCAGATCTGCTCCGACGATCACTCTCTCACCATCAGGGATTCCCATTACTACTTGGTCAAGTTTTCTCCAGAATGTCTCTTTCTCCTCCTCATCACAACCTACTTGTGGGGCGTAGCCACACACTATAGTAGCCACACTTCCTCCCATCTCAAGCTTAACGCTCATAATCCGATCATTCTTCCGGCACACCTCGCAGACACCACCCTTCAGCTCCTTATCGATGACAATTCCAACTCCATTTCTTCCCTTCTCATTCACACCGCTATAAAACAGTTTATATCCCTCCGCCAGCTACTTTGCTTTATTGCCCTTCCACCTTGTCTCCTGCATGCACAAGATCTTCAGCTTCCATCTTCTCATCAATGTCCACTATCTCCCTACACTTCTCATTCATCGTACCCACATTCAGCGACCCGATTCTTACTTTACACACACTCTCTTTTTGTTGGACTCGCTTCTTTAGCCGAACCCGTCCTTGGTTCAGTAGCCCTAGCCCACTTCTCAAATTCCTTGGGCGATAGAACTGCGCGTCGCTTACGAGGTACGCCCTAGCCGTGGTCCTTTCTCTGTTATTCAACATTTCATCCTTGGTTTTGGCATGGTTTTTTTATGGCCGGATGCCCTTCCTGACGCTAACCCTCCCCATTTATCCGGGCTTGGGATCGGCACCGAGAACACCCACACCGAGATGTTTGTGATTCTCTGTAAAGATACTAGTGGTTGGCGGTAGATGGTGTGAGTGGTTGCGGTTATTTGTAGTTGGTGAATTGAGTGGTGGAGACAGAGTTGTAGAGTAGGTGCCCTCCCTCGATGAGTCATTGGACTCCCTGGAGGTGTCATGTAATAATAATAATAATAATTAAAAAATACACAAGTGGTGCTGTATTTCCTATTATATCGATAATATATACAGAGTGATAAAGATTAAAATATCGCTTTTTTTTTTTTTTTTGAAAGCTTGTGGTGCGTCATCCAGTGATCGGTGATCCACATGCAGGAGTACATTGTGTGTAATATGGCCGAGATGTGCTACTCAAAACAAATGGTTTGTGCAATCCAAAAAAATTCCTTCACCCAAAATTACTGTCTGCTGCGGGTTTACAGTTTCGTTTATTATTGGATCATTCCTCTTTGAGGACATTCGCCAATCAGGTTTTGTGACCTGCTCAGTTACTGTCGAGAGGTATCGCGATGTGATAAACAATTTTGTTGTGGCACAGCTACAGTAGTGCTCTGTGCATGGATTCAGTTATTAGCATGCAGGATGGGGGGGGCCCTCCATACATCGGTCGATCTGTACAGGAGGTTCTTTGAGAATATTTCACAGAAACCAGAGTGATCAGCTGTCGCATCCCACGGCTTGAACGCCTCATTCACCTGATCTGACCCTCCCCGTAACCTAGCTCTGGGGATTTCTCAAACACAGAGTTTATCAGGATCATTCTGATAACTTGCCAGCGCTGAAAGACAGCATAACGCAGCATGTGAGCAACATCAGGCCAGACTAGCTGCGTTCTGCAGTTGAACACTCTGTGCAAAGGATGCAGTTTGTGGCAAACCAGGAAGGGCAGCACGTTGAACGGTACAGCCCATGAATGTATAACGGGGAGTAAATAAAAAATTTATTTATGCTTGTGTCGCTTTTCTCCTTACACATACACACAGAAAAAAAATCATTATATTTACATTGGGTACATCATACAGAGTCTCCTGCGGCGACTCATGGAACTACTTTTTTTTCTTCTCAGATATCTCTTCCGCATGACGCACAATGCATTCCTGAAAGGTTTCGCAACATTTAGATCACTGAATGGCACTGAACAAGGCCTTAAACAAGAAGACTTTAATTTTGATCATCCTGTATATTCATATATCATACTTGGACCCATCAGACAGCCTAAAAGAAAATCTATAAGCAAGGACAATTTGAAAATAAGGACTCTTTCTCTTTAGTGTTTGGTATGAGAAGCAAGCAAACAAATAATTAAATGGCTTATTCATAGTAAAATATATTGCCTCCAAATTAATAAGCAATGATTTTCTTTAGAAACTTTTGGATAAAAATTTTTTCATAAAGTTAAATATTTAATGTATGCAAGTGTTCGTTTTGTAAGCTTTAAGCAATTCCAAGTGGCGTGCAAATCCAATAGTCACAGATAAATGCATCAGACCACTGTGTTATAATTATCCGAGGAAAACGAAGACTTTCATCATGAATATGTATATTCATCTTCTTATCGTCAACTTTTCCTATCCAATCTTTTTTTTTTATGGTTATGTTAGTAATAGTAGTATTTTATTAAGTTGTATTTCTTTGAATTACTCCGTGACTCATAGATGGTAGCAGTTTATTGGTGTTGCTTGCATTTCTTTGCTTTTCTTTTCACCAGTTCGTTTCTGTAAGACTGGGAAAAATGCATTACTGGCTTTTTAAGTCACTGTAACTCGAATAGGTGAAAATCAATTTACCGAATATAATGAATTTACGCCTGCATTGAAAATCGATGATTTGTTTAGAATATTGGAGCATAATTTTCCAGTTTTTATTAAAATTTTATTTTATTTATTTATTTTTTTAGCAAATCCCATGTGCACCGAGGACTGTTAGCATGTCTGAAGAGATGGCGACAACGATCTCCATGAGCATCAATATCAGTGTCTTGAATGCGCCGTTTATTTTTCAAAGAGGTTATTTCCTAGTTGATAATGCCACCACTACTGTTATATTTTCTTCTCTGCCTCAAAGCATGTCCAAATATGATTTGTATATCATTTTTGTTTCTTTCAAAGTACTGATGTTCAGGGAACAAGAATGTTTGTATTTAGCATTAAAAATGGTTTCCAAATCTATAAAAAGTATTTTTTTTGCATCCTTTTGAAACTAAAGAAGATAAAAGTACCGGATACAAATGAAAAACATAGTATCACTTTAGACGTGACAAAAAAACAACCAAATCATTTTGTTTCATAGAAAAATTCTCTGGAATAATTTGAAAAATAACAGCAATCATATAAATGATAGTATGAATACATATTCCTATTAATTCTCGATTGAGAGTTAGAAGAATGGAATTTTTATTCGTCATCACAGTAACATTATTTTGGTGAATGATTTGCATTCAGTATTTCATTTCATATGTTTTTCTTTTTTATTTTTTATTAACCTAGCAAACTTGTAAAACTTCAACTCATTAATGCCATTTGTTGACGAGCAGTTTATAAAAGAGAAAAGAAATCTACTCATGTTTCTCTTTACAATAACTACAGATTGTAGTCTTTGGAAATGCTACAAAGAAGGTTGTTTCGTACAAAAAATAAAAGAGAAGGTAGATTACGCTGCTTTTACTGGAATAGAAGAGAGTGAAGAAATGATGGAATCCAGTTCAATAGAAAAGCAGCTACTTTGAAGAACATAAATCTGTTGATCTTGTAGTATAATGTAAAAAGGGAAGAAACAATATCATTTCTTATTTAATGCCACAATGGTAATTACGACGCACTTCTTTGCAAAAATATTTACATATAGCATAAAGAATTAAATACTCTTGAAGAACTTAAGCTTTTTAGAGAATCGAATTGCTTTTTCTGGCAAATAAATTTCACCAACATTCTTGTGGATACTGGGCAGCTAATGCTCGTCTAAACATGTCCAGAAAAAAGCCGAGGAATCATTGATTCCAGTTTTGCGAAGCAGTGTTCATGGATGTAACTGTGCTTGAAGCGAGTTCATGAGGTAGAGATCATCTATCAGCCGAATCGCTTTCCTGTGAACACCATTAATATTTTGTAAGGAGTTTTTGGATGAACCACTCTAAATATGCAAACAGTATTCTAAGAAGACTGAGTTAGTAGGTGGGTGACGGTAAAGAATGCTACTTTTTTGAAGGCTGCAGGAACCCCTCACACGAATCTCCTAATTTATGAAGTGTTTGCACACGAAGTGCAAACACTTCATAAATTAGGAGAAACCGAGAGGTGAATTCGTCCAATTAATGAGATTTGCATATTACGGAAGATAGAAGGGAGAGAGAGAGAGAGAGAGAGAGAGAGAGAGAGAGAGAGAGAGAGAGAGAGAGAGTGAGAGGTGAGCTGAGTTCCCTTTTGCATTGAAGGTAACCAGGATCTCTTTGATCCATTGAAGGATGACTTGGGGACTAGTGTTTAAGGCACTGGTTACAGATGATTCTGAAGTTTGGAATGTCTGAGTAATGCATGGTTTGTCAAATGAGTAGAATGTGCAAAGCATAGTATCGTCAACAAAAGTGTAGATAGGATAAAAGGTTAACAATATATAGTAATTTATGTGTAGGAGAAAGAGTTACGTAAGTGATAGCACAACTCTCTGGCACTCCTTCATTGCTAGGAACTCTTGAAGAAAGAAACCCATCCGACATGGAATGCAGTGAAGATCACAGAAAAATTTTGAAACCTTATTATAGAAGGTGCCAGGAAGACTGAAGGACAAAAATTTGCTTATTAGGTCTATGCCAAACACGATAAAAAAACAAGCTCTAGAAATATCGAATGAGAGAGAGAGAGAGAGAGGGAGAGATGTTTCTCCGAAAGTTTCCATAGAAGTTGTACAGTGGTGGGTGATAGGCTAAACGATTAGCAATGTAAGTTGATTAGCCGAAATCATATTAGTAGTTGCTGATTAACTGGTATTTTTGCCAAAAACAACAGACAGCGTCATACGGTACTCTGTTTTTGGTGCGGTAGGAGGTAGTTTTCATTGGTCATCTATGCAGAAATTTGGAGGAAAATAGTGATGTCAGCAGCTCTATCTTTAGGTGCTGTTACAGTGGTGCTATCTAGATGGCAGAGAAGTGGAATACAGTTCAGAAGAAGCTCCGTCCGACGGCATTTGCAAGCGACCACAATGCGCAATGATCCACTCGACAGGATGTTTCCTACTATTCGAAGCCATCGACAGTGAGAACTTTTGTTGGATATTTCATAGCCTTTGTTGAACCTTCCTAAAAGTTTAGGCTGTACTAAATTGCGAGGTTCGGCAATATGTTAATTATCTTCTGTTTTCTCTACTTTTTTCGATAAACATAAAAATCGAGTACCGGTATCGTTTGTAGAGGCACAAGCTGATGATAAAAACCAATTTTGAGCAACGGAAATCTGTGCCTTTCGCAGTTCTACCTTAGCATTAGCATCAAAGATTGAGCGCAGGAGTTTTATGCAATGTCGTGTGATGAAATGTGTTGCGTTTATGAAGTAGCTTAAGCTACAGATAGTTAAGAAAAAGAAAATACTCTCATGAATTTATCGATGCGGCTTGGTGAAAGCATTTCGAAGGAGAACAAGAAGACTGTATTATAAGCATGAACGAATGTCTACATCGTTAAGTAGCTGCATTTCTCCTTACCCAGCATCAATCATTGATCTACATATGACATATTTAGTAATATAATCGATTACTTATTATTCATTTATGTCATTTTGAAAATATACAAAAATAAAGTGCTCTTCATACTTCATTTTTGCTGTTTTAGTATTATTTCCTTATATTTCCTCCTATATGCCCCTTAATATATGTTAATTCAGATATTGAACAAGTCATGCAGCTCGTTTGTATCCTGATGTAAATGTAATTTAAAAGAATATAAGCATAAACAGAAAGAAAGCATGACGGAATATCGCATGATGATAAATGATGAAAATAAATGCTTCAAAACGTGTATAGGAAAAATCATTATTGTATAGAATTACTATATGCAATCTGTGTTAAGCAAGAACCTGTGAATATAACAGTAACGAAAGATGGTGCAAAGAAAAAAATACTAGAAAATATGGAAGACTATAAAATGTATGACCAACGTGTTATGCACTGAATACTTGAAGTCTTGAAGACATTTATTATGAATGGAGGAAAGAAAGACTCAAAAACCCTAGAGCAGAAAAGGCCACGTTGCTATTGAGAACAACAAACAATATTGCATTAGAGTATTTCTGACTTACTTGTGATAGAGAGGAACAATTTCGCCAACAATCTGTATTCATTTTCTATTGTTTTATGAAGCGCTATTCTATTTTGTTTTTGTTAAATCAATTTATGATGCAACATGAAGCTCCTAATTTAGATGCCATTTAGCTGAATAAAGAACAATATAAATATCTTTATCTTTCTCTTGCTATAATTTTGGTTACCAGAATAGCGCCTTACCACTTAGTTCTAAATATTCATACAGAGGACAAGTGCAACCGAATGATGACCTCCATTTTCCGGGAAATTTCAAAATTGTATTTTTTTACTCTAAATACCCTTCTACTGCCATTCTTTTCTACCATAACTAAGTTGTGGTAGAAAAGAATGGCAGTAGAAGGGTATTTCAATACTCAGGATGGTCTGATTGATAAACAAAATTTGGAATGGCAAGTCAGTTTTATGAACCGATGAGGTTCATAAAACTGACTTGAAGTCAGCTCTCTTGAATAACTTGAAGTCAGCTCTCTTGAATAACTTGAAGTCAGCTCTCTTGAATAACTTGTTTAAAGAGGGGCAGACGGACAAACAAACAAATTATCAAATATGTGCTTAAGCGGTTTGTGAAATACACCTAAAAAGACTAATTAAATTCTAGTGGTAATGAATAGTCTCACTATACAGTAATTCCTCGATTAATGCGCTCCCAATTAGTGCGTTTTCGATTAGTGCGTCATTTTTTTTCGATATCAAAATTCCGTTAGTGCACCTCTAAAATTCGATTAGTGCGCCTGTATTCATCTTAAAAATAAATGTTACAGATTTAAAAAAATTTCTATCTACTGCATACATTTTTATGGCCAACTATTTTAAAAAATCACTCACCAGAATGAAATAATTTAGTTACTGATTTAAAACATTTTACAAAGTTATTTTTAATGGCATACTACACTACTTCCCTGTACACTATGTTCCAAATTTTTACCGCCAAAATTTATGTTGTCTGCTATAGTACGCCCACAGATTCGAGACCCATCGACACTTCTGCACATGTCAAAAAGGAGAATCCATTCCGATAATAGGGTAATCAATGCGTCTTCTGCGATGAATTGTTTATTATTACACGTCAGAAAATTAACTTCTCTTTTATGATCATTGTAGTTTTTTAAAGTGGTAACCATTTTGCTTATAAAACAGTTGGGAAATTTTATTTATAAAGCACGTGATTTGGCGTGTTGGCGACCAATTCGTACGTCCTTCATTTCTTTTCCCCTTCAATGATAATGTCCAAGAGTTAATTAAATCTCATTCTGAAGAACTGAGTGATTCCGACCTGCTAAATTTAGATGCACAGAGGAAAGATCCCGAGGAATATGAAGAAAATTTAACCACTGATAGTCAGCCAAAAGAGAGCTCACAGAAACAATTTGAAACTATTTTTGGTACAATCGAAGTTTTTAAGCAGCAATCCTTAGAGACTGATCCTGATGAAGAGAGATGCAGTGAAATTTGCAGAAGAGTAGAAGAGGCAATAGGGCCATACCGTCGGTTGTATGAAAAAAAGAAACAAATGCACGCCAAACTACGTTAGCTCAATTCTTTGTTAAGAAGTAGAATAATAAAATTTATATTCTGAATATGTTTTGTCTTTCAGCTTAATAATTTTTCTTTAAATAGGCCCTGAGACATACCTTAATTCTTTTATAAAAAAAATTAAGGTTCAAAAAAGAAATTTAAGGAACGAGTGATACATTTTCCCATAGGTTATTATGTTCGATTGGTGCATTTTCGATAATGTGCATGTTTTGAAGAACGCAATTGGCGCACTAATCGAGGGATTGCTGTATAAGAATGTTATTAAAACATCTTTGTTAATCACGAACACAAGTCAGGAAACGATTGCATTGTGTGTAAATATCATCATCATCATCATCATCATCAGCAGCAGCAGCTATTTTCTGTCCAATGCTGGATAAAGACCTCCTTCAAAGTTCTCCATTCATTTCTTTGCCACTGAGTTCCTGCCATCTCTTAATCTCATTCCCCCCCCCCCACCACCGTCGTCTCTTCGGCCTTCCTGTAGCTCTCTTTCCATCTCTAGGATACCATTCTGATATCAACTTGGTCCATTTGTGAGTGTTACGTCTTGCAATATGACCTGCCCATTGCCATTTGGATCTTTTAATGGCAGTTATCATGTCTCTCACCTTAGTTCTGAGTTCTGCTGATCCAAGCATTGCGCTTTCTAGCTAAACGGTAATACCAAGTAATGATCTTTCCATTCTTCCCGTCTCTTTTTTATCCGTCTCCCTTAAAATGGGTAGAGTCCCCTAATGTGGGGTTTATGATGAATTAATATGAGCCAACTCATCGCTCCTTTTGCTGTATCCCGTTAGGGTAAGTATTCATGACTGTAGATCCGTGTGTGTGTGTGTGTGTGTGTGTGTGTGTGTGTGTGTGTGTGTGTGTGTGTGTGTGTGTGTGTGTGTGTGTGTGTGTGTGTTCATGGGGTCGGTCTGCCTGTTATGCGGACGAAAATGAAGAGTTTCCTGGAATCAAAACCAGGTCTTTCCGACCACTACGGATGTCCCTGCACTTTCCATTTACCTCTAGTAATCCTAAACGTGTTGGTCAAATTCTCCTACGCAGTCAGTCATGTTCTTCGAAATATGGTTGGCTGCGTAGGAGTAAAGTTTTCAACATGGGCTGAAGATGATCATCTGTGTGTCTGTGTGTATGTGTGTACATTATGACGTAATGGACAAAAAATGAAAACAGTGACAGGTGTCGATTAATATAGCGTTGGTATACCGTGAGTGTCTTCGAGGAAGAAACTCCATCAGTGCTTGGACCTCAACAGGAGGAATTTTACACCATTCTTCCAACAAAAATTGGATCAATTCGCCTTTGTTATTTGGAGTCTGGAAACGTTATTACCCGACAGTTCGCTCCAAAATGTCCCATAAATGTTCTATAGGAGTTACGTCTGGCGATTGAGATGGCCATGGCAGATGGTACGCCTCGCCATCATGTTCAGCAAACCATTAGGTGACTATATTTGCTCAATGAATGGGAGCATCATCCTGTTAAAACATGTCTGGCTACGTAGGAGAAACGTTTGTCAACATGGGATGAAGATAATCATTTACGATTGAAAGATAAAGTGCAACATTTACTTTGCCTTCCAGTACAACAAGCAGACCGAAACCATGCCACGAGAATGCCTCCAGATCATTACAAAACTAAAAAATATTTCACTTTTGGAAACAAGCGGTCTGGATGGTAATATTCCATCTGCTGACGCCACACACGTATTCCTCGATTTGCAGCAAAAAGCGTGAATTTGGATTCTCGGTCCACATATCACATTCCTCCACTGTTGTATAGTCCACTGCCTGTGATTTTTGCACCATTGAACGTGACAACATGCGTTGACGGGAGTGATAGAAGGCTTGTTTACGGCAACCCGACCGCAATATCCAATTCTGTGTAGTTCCCGGCGCAGAATTTTTGTTGAAATGGGTTTTATTGAATTTTTCACACAATTGCTGAGCAGAAGCCCGGCTATTTTTCGTGATACAATACACTAATACTCTAACGTCCCTCTCCAGCAGTAGGCGTTTTCGTCCACTATTGAATTTCGTTGATGTTTGTTCTATCGACTGTCATGATGAAATAACCGTAGAGACTGTTCCTCGACTAACATGTGCAATTTCAGCTGTTCTTGACAAAGATGCACCTGCAAGGCCTAACAAAACCTCTAACAATCACTCCCCTTTCAAAGTCGGCGAGGTCTTTTCTGGATTCCATTCTAACATGCAGTAAATGGCGGCAGGCCTCGGTTTTCCTTTATACACAGGACTCTAGGAATATCGAAATTACATTTGTATATCAAGTGCATCTGTGTTTGGTGCATCATAGACGCTGAATTGCAACTACCGATAACGCGACCCGATAGCTCAGTATTTCCATTTTTTCCCCATTACCTGTGTATACATATAATGACTCGAACACTTTTCAACAATTTGTTTTATTTATTTATTCATATGGCGTTTCCTCCCTTTTCTCCCCCATCCCTATTGGGGCTAGTTGAGCCCCCTCATGGTGGGGTTAAGTATTTATGACTGTAGATCCGTGTTTGTTCACGGGGCCGGTTGCCAATGTAACTCCCTCTAACATTTCTACAACAACAACAACACAATAACAGCGACTGTAACAGTATCACTAAGAAAATAGCAGTAATGGCAGCCTAGTTGTGGATTCTAACTTGTATTAAACGGGGTGTTTTCTCATCACTTGTTCCTTCCCATCGTTTTTAAATATCGGATTTTTTTTACGAGATTTCACTTCGTTATTACGCTATGAAACAAAATATCAATTTCTTGTTAACGGAAGTGCATTCAGTGAATGTTTGTCAACACTGCGATCGAAAGTCTTGTTTGTAAGGGAGGTGAAATTGAAAATAATTATGATATTTGTGTTGATACAGAAGCAATCACAAAAAATTTAAACCTCTTTTTTGTACATAAACAATTAAAGAAAACTGAATTCTCTAGACGTTAAAAGAACGAACGATGCACTGACTGCGATCGATGTTTTCTATTGGAAAAGTGAAGTAAACAAGAGTAAAAATCGATTATTGGAACAAAAACAGTGCAAGAAAGATAACAGACTTTCTTATCACATCGAAATGACCTTCAGAAATATTCTCAAGAAAATATTGATTTTGTTTTGCTTTTAAAATCTCCTTTGGCTGATAGAGTTGAAGTCTGACAGAAAACCTGCGTTGAAGTCCCCAATTCGATAATATCCATGCTTCTGCCGAAAAGATGCACGAAAATCAATTATTTCCATAGACTTTGAGTCTTTTGTTCCTTCAAAGCAGGCACGTAATGGGAAAAACAATTCTTATGGGGAAGTTTGTTACCGAGCTGGGTGATATGTAAAACTGCGACTGAACTGTAGAAGCGCTAATGACGAAAGTAGTCATAGAGAAGCCTTCAATATTGGCATGACAGGATCAATAATAATAATAATAATAATAATAATAATAATAATAGAGATTAGTGATTCTGTTTTAAAAATAAAAAAATAAAAAAGATTTATTTTGGTGCATTTACTACGCTACGTATTTTTTTACGATTGATCCAAAAAGTCCCTCTGCAGATCAGCTGCTAACGACAAATTCACTTAGGTTGGAAATGTCGGTTGTCTGATCAAGTCTTCGGGGCGAATAATCTTTATTAACTTTTTCATTTTTTATGACGTGAAAATCCTGTCATTAAAAATATATAATTTTTATGACATTTTTTATGACGTGAAAACCCTGTCACTGTCGTATTGTAGGTGAGCTATCAGATCTACAATACGACAGTGACAGGGTTTTCACGTCATAAAAAATAGTCAAACATAGCTACCAGAAAAACACTAGCATTATAACATTAGTTGTTGTAATTTCCAAAACAAATGCATCAGTCCCAAACGCAAAAAAATATACTTAATGATGCACATGAACTCAAACAGGTGCCTTGTTTTATTATTCTTCTCTGCAGTTAAAACTGTTCTGGTGTAACTACGAGTTAAATCTACTGAGCATACTGGGAATCGTTTTAATCAGACTGATAAAATCTTGCAACGAATATCTATATAGTAATTCATCCAACAACTGATATTTTAAGGTGCTGCCCCGTTACAAAACATGAAATGGAAGCATTTAGTTTGTCATGCGATTTACAGACAAATATATTTTCCACTGACAAAAGGATTCTTATTTTGGTTACTTTGACATTTTAATTGATTATCGCAACATAATATATAAAAGTAATAGTTTATTATCCATATTTCCTTTCCTATTTCATATGCCTTCTCATAGTTGGAGCAGTCACTATTCACATTTTTTTACATTGTGTGTATTTGTGATTGGTTGCGATTATTCTAAACCTTGGGGATGCTTCGATAACTAGAGACAAAATATCACTTATAAAACGAGTCTTATACTAATTCTGTTGTGATTATGCCATTTAACAATCGGCAAAAAGAATTTCATTCCTGTTTATCTCTTATGCATAAACTCTACTGTACCAAGCAGGCTTTTGAAACCAGATTCGTCAACATAGGGTGACTAATCACCATTTCCGTAGTATCCTGTATGTCTGTATATTGCGCATATACTTGTGGTCTGATTTGCTGAATGAAAAACCACCCGCGTTTCCAGGAGGGAAAGCCCCGATAAAGGTTTTTCGTGTCCTAGACGGAATTCGAACCCAGATATTTTCAATCAGAGTTCGTCGTCGAATCCAACTAAGATAACGGAGGCTCTATTTCCTATCCGCTGAATTTTTTCTTGTTGCAACTAGTAGAAGTTTTAATATCTGAACGCTGTTTTCTGCCACCCTACTGATTCTAGCTTCTAGCACTTCCACGTAACTAATACACTGGCCATGATTCACTGAAACGTAGCGATATATTATGCCAAAAGATAAAACTCTGTTCAGGGAAAAAAACAAACAAAAACGCTGCAGATTTTTCTTTTTCATTTGCTAGAGTGTGAGTAAGTATAGATCCAGGGTGTTTATAACGGAGAACCTGACTAAAATCCACTGCTGAATGTGGTCAATGACTTGTATTTCAAGGTGGGAAAGTTATCATGTGGATTATTCTCATTCTTGTGTAGGAGTGGATCAAAACATGAACCGAATCAGTAGCTGTTAACATGTGTCCCCCCCCCCTTCAGATAACACAATGTTTGGCACTTTTCTGTAACTTGATTGGACAAATCCATACAATGCAGATATAGATAGAAACTAGAGAAACTAGCGATCATTTAAAATGTCTGTAGTATAGCTTATTTAACTGGGAATATGGCAGTTCAAATATCATTGGCAATCATTTTTTTTTGGTAATTAAGAATATTATGCAGCCTGTTCGATAGCTGATTTTTGTTTTATAAATTTTTGAAACAAATTGGTTATTTTTTGTTCTTTAGATATATATTGTCTGTAAGGGCATCGTATTCATTTTCGAAAGTGTGGAGTCCGTCAATGGTTTCAAGAGAATTATCTGCACGCGTACCACGATTGTCGAAAAAGAAGTTGCGTATTCAGGTTTCGCATATGTTGGTCTGAAATATCATGGAGTCAAGCTTTTATAAGCAAGTTCTTAATAGAAATGCTACAAACAGAAAGTCTGAGAATGTTTACAGATTTCCAAGCAATGGGAGTTCGTAGGAGACCAGACAATTATTGCAGAATTATGAATACGAGTATTTTTAAATACATAAATAACAATGAGGACAGATAGTTGTTTGCATTATTATTCTTTCATTGCTTATCTTCATACGAGCATTAGACGCAAACCACGTAGCTCATAAATACTAGTAGCTATGTAGCTGCAGTGTCCCCAATGAAAATCGCACTTTTAGCATTTTATTTAGGACATTTACAATTTGTATTCATAACTGAAACTTTACATTGATCTATTATTTAACTGAGCAAAATTTGAGACGAGGTTTTCTCTGACAACTTTCAAGTTTCCATTGACCACATTGATATCTGACATTCAACCTTGGATTCGATCGTCGCAGGTGCTCAAATAAATTTATTTTTCCGTGCATAAGTGTTCATTCGTTATATTTTTTATATCGGCTTATGTAGTTTTACAATAAGTTTGTCGATGCGCTAACCACTCGGCCTGGTTGGCCGAGTGGTTAGCGCATCGACTCTCCACCCAAAAGACCGCGGGTTCGAATACCGCATCGACTCTCCATCCAAACGACTGCGGGTTCGAATCACAACATGGATGTTGTGATTGTCCGTGAAAATACTAGTAGTGGTGATGGGAGGTAGATGGCGTTGATGTAGATGATGATGATGGTTGTTGCGATTCGTTGTAGTTGATGGATTGAGTGGTGGAGACAGAGAGTTGTAGAGTAGGTCTTTGATGAGTCTTTGGACTCTCTATAGGCGTCATGTAATAATAATAATATGTAGTTTCATTTGATTTCTATAATAAAAATGAACACTGTTTCTGAACACGTTTCCACAACTGCTGTTCATGTTAATTATACAAATATTTCTACATAGTAACTGCGTTTAGTAAATAACTAACATTACATTAAAAAGTCTTGGCTTCGATGGTATTCGTGATAAATTCGACTTCCCTTATGTGCAAGATGGACAAGAAATTCTGAAACTAATTGTCGCAATTAATTGTTTTATAATCCATTATAAAACAATGAAGACACTTTCGTCTCTTTATTTTTCCTTTCTTTCGTATGGGCTTTCAATATTCCTCGTTGCAATTTTTTACAACTAACTCATGTGTTGGTTTTAACCACACTCAGTATCTCCGATGAGGTGTAATGTGAATGATCATAACAAGATTAAAAGACGTCTATTATTATTCCGATTTACAGTTTTGAAGGGTGGATTAGTTTGGTTTGTAAAATTCATAGTCGAAGCAGTTAAAACTGAGACCAGATCTGCTAATTGACTGTGTTCTCCAGCTACATGAGTTCTACAGAACTGACGGCATGATCAACCAAATGGCATTGGCCTCATTTTCCTCGCTGCAAGGATGGTTCAGGGGATTTTTCTTTATACAAGAAACGTCTTTCTCTAAGGTATGTTGAGATAGTCCGCTATTGGTTGTCTATTACGGATCAATTTTGTATGTTCTTTTCCTTTCCTTTTATGTTGTTTATGTTTCATTTTATTGTTCCATACAGAAAAACCACTTCATAAGATGGTAGAAA
The DNA here is from genome assembly GCF_054136105.1 of Typopeltis vanoorti. Lineage (NCBI taxonomy): Eukaryota > Metazoa > Arthropoda > Arachnida > Uropygi > Thelyphonidae > Typopeltis > Typopeltis vanoorti. The sequence continues at coordinate 147,816,317 of NC_143552.1, read as the reverse complement.
GCCAGTCTACTTCACTAATCCCAAATTAAATAGGAGAGAATGTTCCTGGAACGAGCATGAGTTCTACAGAACTGACGGCATAATTTTACACAGCTTTAACAACAGGAATCACTACTGCCGTCCTCTATGCAAGTGACTAATATCCATGTTATCCAGGCCATTTCGGCTTGGCTAATTTTATCTGGAGTGTTTAAGGGTCAAGGCTGGATAACTGGAAGGAGACTTTCACATGGCCTTTTAGGGAATGCAGAGAACCGACCAGGTCTTCTGAACTAATGTCCAGTCCCCACCTTCTCATGGTGCACTCTATTGGGTGTCTACCTGGATGCTGAACGAACGAGAATAGACTGGCAATTTGGGATTTAACTGACCAAATTGTATTCTTTTTGTTTTAAACCATAATTAAAAATGATGGTACTCCATGATAATTTTAACTAGTAAATTATTTATTTACATTTCGGTGTCTACGTAGTTTTCTACAGCTATGGACGTTTAAATATGGAAACTGTTCTATCATTTACTGTGATTTAGACCACTCCATCGATGTAGCAAGAAGGAGACAACGCATATTAAACTAAAAATGTTGAATTAAAATTCTGTACACACAAAAAATCGTGGACCGTTATCTCCCTCTTTTACTCTCTCTCTCTCTCTCTCTCACACATGTGGATTTGCTTTTATTAACCATATATAAATATTAACAGCCTTGAGGGTTTCTTCATTTCAGTATTCTGTTTAAAAAGTTTGGAATTTTTATTCTTCTGTTTAAAAAGTTTCTGTTTTGAAGTGTGCTGTGGAATATAACTAACTGTCATGGAGTGAGCAAGAAAAATTATGAGCTTTAAAAATGAGCAGTTCCCAACAGTCGTAATTCACTCTTGAGGTAAGCGTCTCATCCCTCAATTGCTTTTCTCATTTATTTTTTTTATCTTCGAAAATTATTCTTATGCATGATTTCATTCTCTGCGCTTATTTTTAATCCTTAAATTGTGTTTTCTCTTTAAAAGTTTATTTCTGTTTCAATTCATTTTAGTTTAACTGATTCAATTTATCTGATATTCAATTTCCCGTTCAATGGAGAAAACGGATTATTTGACGAATAAGAAAATATCCTAAGTTCTAATTACGTAACATAGTTTTGTAATGTTAGAAAACATATTGACTTCAATTTTACACAGTTACTTTTTTCCTGTTTCTTCAGTTGACTCGTAGCAGCGCAATTGAAATTAGCAGTACAGCTAATCCTATCATTTCTAATTTGGTTTCTACAAAATCTTTACTTTTCGATGATTTTCTTGAAATATTTTATTTTCCTATTTATGCAGTTAAAATGTGGCACAACAGTAGTGAACAATTTGTGAAGTTTAACGATTTTGGGGCGATTTTGAAGAGAAAAGCACTTTGCATCCTCTACAGTTGGATCCATCGTAACTTATTAATTTCTTCACTTCTTCCATTCATGAAAGCATGGTTCTATAGTTCAGATTTTATTTGGATCAAAACACTCAAGGCTTCAGAGAAAAATTATTGACTACGGAGGGTGTTATACACATGTAACACAATGTGTATAAGACTTGAAGCGTATATTACAGATGAGAAATTTCGGAAATTTATATGAAATGAAAAACTAAACAGGGAAATGATTATTAAGGAAAAATCAAATGAAATAGTCTTTTAATAAAGAAGTGCGTTAAAATTGAGTTATTTTCTTTTGGTTTATTAGTTGACCATAAATATTTAAAGATCTACACACAGATCTTGTGCAGATCTTTTGATATTTATGGCCAACTAATAAACCAAAAGAAAATAACTCAATTTTAATGTTAAGTGATCAAATAATTTAACAATACGAACAATAAAGAAGTGCGTTATTATTTGAATAAACTCCAAAAAAACCTCCTCAACTATCCAAATGGTGATTTTTTTCACCCCTTGGATAGTTGACTAATAGATTTAATTGCAAAACGGAATGCTTGAGATGAGACATGGTAGATTTATTTCATCGCTAGTTAAGGAGACCATCCGCTCTCTGAAATGGCATGATTTTGAATCTGAAATAAATAAGATAGCAGCTTCATCTCTAGATGAAATTTTAATTTCTATCTGTGTAAATACAAATATATAATTTATTCACTTGCAGAAGTGAAACTGCAAATGAAAGGACAGGTTCGCAGAATACGGAATACTCGGCTAGTAATTTGGAAACCTACATCACTTTAATAAGTTATGGGTTTCCAAAGTTTTATGGGTGATGGTGGTCATGAAAGTTGCTGTGACTATTAGCATGTTGAGTTTTTCAAGCTGTGTAAGGCGATTAAGGGCATTTTACGTTTCAGATATTTTCAATGTTCTGACATCGAATATTCATAAATATTCCTTACATGTATTTAGATATACATAAGTGGAACAGTTATGAGGAGGTTTCTCAAGAAATGCCGCGTTCAATATCCTCATATAGAGTGATAAGCATATTTCACCAGGGAACTTTCTAGAGATTTTTAACTGAATGTGAGTTAGTTGGCCTCATACGAAGGTAGCGAGATCTTTTTTATCCAAGAAACTGTGGTTTTTCATTCTATGACTTTTCATGATTTTCATAACAATTTATAGAAAAATCAAGAAAAATTTCGTGCTTCGTTGCTGTCCCGTACAGCAAAGAATCATGAAATTTTTTTCAAGCGATTAAGAAGTATAATGGAGTCCTCATAGCCTTTGCTTCTATGGTAATTCCAAATAACCCCCCCCCACACACACACATTGACAAACACATCTCATAACCTTAATTTTCTTTTGTAAATTACATATTATTTCATTATATAATTGAGAATACATGTCTTATTATTTATTTAAGAAAAATATTATTAAAAGTTAGCGACCAATGATGATTGTATCACAATGTGACATCCGATGATGGAGGAAGAGTCAACACCACTTCTTCTTCACCTTCTGCTTTTGTTTTTCTTAACAAAATAAGAAGAAAAAAACATTAGAGAAGAACAATATTTTAACGAGCATACTTCAAATTCTAAATTTAGAATTGCCATTTTGCGTAGATCTCGAAAATACAGTTTTAATTAATACATTTTTATGGACTTTGATTAATGAGATTAATCGCTTCGCTACCTTCTTAAAATTAGAGTCCAGAAGTTCCGTTGGTAAACAGCTTCACTTCATTAAAAATACTTTTAAACAGTACTTGGATGGCCTAATAAAATGGAGTGGAGATGGAAATGTTTTGTTGGCTCGTATTCAACAAGAAGTTTGTGTCAAATTCTTTTCACTTTGGTTATAATGAAGAAAGTAGGAGACAAGAAAATATGATTTGAAGCTACATATTCGCTAACTCTTAGTGGATTGATGAATTGATTAGAACATGAAATCGCACCTATTTTTCCTCTTCTATTTTTTTATTAGAAATAGTGATCAAAGTCATTAAAGAGTAATTCTCTCTCTCTCTCTCTCTCTTTCTCTCTCTTCTCTCTCTCTCTCTCTCTCTCTCTCTCTCTCTCTCTCTCTATCTATCTATCTATCTGGCAGGAAAAAGAGGGAGAAAAAACACCAATCTCAGGAAAAGGATATACTACCTGATAAACGGGCTTGAATCCCAGCGGCAGCGTACCTATCCGTAAAGGAAGTGAGGATTACCGGACCAAATAAAACTAAACCATAAAAATAATGAGCACCTCAATAAACCTTCTCTCGCTAAACGCTAGAGGATGTGCCACACCACTGCGAAACAGGCTGGTCCTGCAGCATATCCTTGCCCACCGGCCAGAAATAGTTATGCTGCAGGAAACAAACTTCCATTGCAACAGCAAAGCTTCATATCAACACTGGAAGAACTGGCCTTATACCATGCACCACTGTCCTGCCATACAACTTCATGGATCGGGAGTCAGCATTGGAATTCACCAAAACAGCGCTCTAAAAGTAGAAATAATCGATACCTTTCCAGGGTGTGCAATATATGCACTCATTACAACTCAGACAGGAAAGAAAATATATATCATTAACATATACATCCCACAAAATGACCAGCTTGCAGTGCAGGTAATGGAGTTTGTGCAAAACCACCTCAGCAAGGTCAATGACCACATCATACTGGCAGGGAATTTCAACTGCACTCTGGATCCTGCAATGGACAGACAGCAATGCCAAGAACATCGACACTCACTAGCTCAGCTTCTCCAGGATGTAATAAATGACTTCGAGCTGACTGACACCTTCAGACACTTGCACCCACATGAGAAAATGTTCTCCTGGAGAGCCAAAGGTGGTCCTACCAGTGTCTTATACCAGGCACGGCTCGACAGATACTACACATCGATGCACACAATACCCTACATCAGGAGAGTCACATACCATCCATCTCATGCATCAGACCATGATTCCATCCTTCTTAACATTTGCTTTCCTGGACACACCAGATACAAAGGAGGAGCATACTGGATATTTAATAACAGCCTACTAAAGGATACAGAATATATCAGAACCTCTAAAATCTATATCGAAACTCTCATCAGAGATATACCTACTTCACAATCAATTTCCGAGTGGTGGTCACTTTTTAAATCCAAAGTTAAGGTATTCACCCAAAAATATAGTCACCGAAGAAATTTGAATAAGCATTCAGCCCTTAAAAATTTGCAACAACAACAGCAATTGCATCATCCAGAATCTGAGGAATACCAGTCCCTAGAAGCCACCATACGCTCACACCTAGAGCACTCTGCAAGAGGAGCACTAATAAGAGCACGACGCAAACATATTAACTTCGCAGATGCCCCTACAAAGTATTTCTTTTCACTAGAAAAACGCCAACAAGAGTGCACCACTATATCTGCTATTAAAACAGATAATGGAAACATCATAGAAAATCATGACGAAATCCTCTTATATACCTTGCAGTACTACAAAAATTTGTACCAAGCCAACGCAACATCTATAGAGGCCACGAATATAATTCTCTCCGATGTGAAAAGACTCTCACCAACAACAAGGAGTAACACAGAACTCCCTATCACGTTACACGATCTGAAAACTGCCTGCACCTCCTTACCTAAAGATAAATCTCCTGGCATAGACGGGCTCACCACTGAATTTTATCAGTCCTTCTGGGAACAGCTTGGACCTATCCTCTACAGAGTATTTGTCGAAGCGAATACCAATGGCTTTCCACTCAATATGACAACATCAGTTATCAAACTCATCCAAAGAAAGGAGACGCGACGAAACTAGGAAACTGGAGACCCATCTCTATCACAAACACCGACTGCAAAATTATATCCAAAGCCATTGCCAACAAACTTAAACCCGCTCTGAGCGAAATAATAAATAGGCATCAGAGCTATTCCATCCCTGGAAGATCTATCCACGAAAACTTACACCTCATAAGGGATCTCATAAGCATAGCGAACAACAACAGTGAAACAATGGGTCTTGTAACACTAGACCAAGAAAAAGCTTTCGACCGAGTTGAACACCTTTAACTCTTCAACTGCTTGAAAGCATTTGGCTTTGGCTCAGGCATCATTCACTCTATTAAAATGTTGTATGCCAAGGCACAGTTTTGCATGAAAATAAACAACAGGCTTACCATAACTGCACCATACAGCAGAGGTATTAAACAAGGCTGTCCATTCTCCGGTCCTCTTTACACAATTGCCATCGAACCGTTTTTGTGTAGACTCAGCATGCTGCTCAAAGCATGCCGCCCTAAACTTCCGTACCAAGCCATAACCCTGACAGCATATGCTGATGATGTTACAATCATAGCCCGCAAAGAAGAGGACTTTCATAACATACAAATGGCATACCAACAATATCAGGCAGCCTCAGGAGCCAAACTAAACACGCATAAAACCATAGGACTGTGGTGTGGCATATGGAAAAACCGAACCTATTCCCCAATGTCTGGTACCTGGTCCACAGAGGGAAACAAATACCTGGGGATTTACCTAGGAAACACACCCTCTTATGTGGATAAGAACTGGGAAACACTAAACAAGCGTTTCAAGCAAGTTCTAGGAAAGTGGGCAGCAATACGAGCCTCTGCCTCCACAAGAGGGAGAACAATAATTGTTAACCAAATAGCCACCAGTGTCCTTTGGCATACACTAAAGATTCTTACGCCACCAGTGCAACTCATCAAACAAATAAACTCAACCATATATCGATTCATATGGAATAAAAAAACTGGCTTTCCTATTCCCAGCTATGTACTTCTCTCAAAGATGGAGGACAAACGTTGGTCTCCATTGACAACAGGATAACAACGTTCCGCGCTCGATTTCTCATAAATGCCCTACAACAGGAAATATCACACAAATGCACCACTGAGTATATTTTCACTTCTGCCACTAGAGGTCTCTCTCTCTCCACCACCTTAAGAATGACAACAGCTCAAGTGCCAGTAAATTTAACAAACTTCTACAAAGATGCCCTTCGACGATGGAAGAAGCTAAACCTCCAGCACACAGTGAAGACAGCATCCCTACCTGAAATCCTCATGGAACCCATCTTTCAAAACACGATGGTAAGAAGCCCGGTCACTCAGAAAGAATTTTTCTTTCCTCCATGGAGCTGGCGAAACGTGAGGATCTTGGGTGACATTCTTTCTTCAAGCCTCACCTGGCGCTTTCCAAATTCGCTCGAAAACCTAGAATATGGGAATGAGTCTGAGCAGATAGACACCGTAAAGGCCGCGTTTCAAGCCGCTATGCCTGATAGCATAACAGAAGTGGGGCTTAGCCCTCCAAACTCAGAAGTTTTGGCGCCTATCTTTCTGATAAAAACCAATAACTCATGGGAGAAACTTACACCCAGCATCACCAACAAGATCTACAGCACACTAACACAACAGTCGAACCAAAGCACTTTGTTGGAAAATCCTGCATCATCTGATCAAACACTATTTCAATGGGATCTACCATATCGCACAAGAGCCATCAAACCTGACGCAGATATTCAGTGGAGAATGTGGCATAATATATGACCCACTCCTACTATATTACGAAAATTTAACTCAAACGTCTCAGATAACTGCCTCTTCTGCTACCAATTAGGAACGGTCCGGCATATCTACTTGGAATGCCCAGTCAACACTAAATTAATCAGTTTGACTCGGGAAACGGCAGCTCTTACCTGTGGTAATCTTCATACAGAAGAGGAATATTTCAATCTCGTCCATGTGGAGTCAAATAACCATTCATTCTGCAATTACCTTTTCATCACCGCAAAAGCGGTAATATACAACTTCTACCTCAGACATACAAGACCAGACAGCACAGCAACTTCACAGAGAGAGGCAACTGACCAACTCACTGCAGCCTTCCAACAAAAGGTGAGATGTCGGATCCTACACGAGCATCACCACCATAGGCAAAACAACACCTTAGATCTTTTCCACCAAGAATGGAATCCACGGAATCAACTCCTGGCTGAGCAGGGCGACTGCATTATAATCCACTTTTCAGCATAGAAGTGACACCTTTACCCCCCCCCCCCCAAAAAAAAAGAAAGGGGAAGAAAGAAGGATTGTTGTGCTTAACAGTGCGAAAGTTAATCAGCTGGTACTCTCATGTTAATAGATAATATTGTGCAATAGTAACTTCTATGTTCTTCCACATTTATGTTCTTATGTTAAAATAAGATCTTATGTTATCATGTTAAAATAAGATCTTATGTTATCATGTTAAAATAACTCTTAATGGCTTTAATTTATTTTAAAAAAAAATGTAATTAGCCTTATAAGTGACTTTTGATGTTACATACCTCAACAAGAGTATGAGCATGTAACCTCTCTGTCTGACTGCAGAGAACCAAAAACCGGTTAATCCTGTATATAAGATTGTTATGTTTACAATAAAAAAAAAATATCTTTTCCGCCTCTTGTTTATTAAGAAATTCAATTTCCTTTATCGGATATGCAAAACTGAACATATTATTCAAGATATCAATGCTGTTATAAATAAGCAACAATCACCGTTCCCTCTGTTATAATCAGTGAGATTTAATTAGTTGAATTTAATTAATCTGCAACATTGAAGAATGTGGAAAATAATTTTGCTAAATTACAAGACAAATATTCATTGATACTGCCAAGTGGCTTGACTACTTTCATACCTGATAACAGTTTATGGAAGGAAATTAATCCTATCTCATTTGTCTACAATTTGCTTGTGTTTTCCTGGCCAGTTTGTTGTTTGTTGGGATGAGAAACCAGATTTCCTGGGAGAAATATCCTTTCGTCTCAGTATGGGACCGAAACTCACCTCCAATTGAAAATCTCTGATAAAGATTATTCGAGTTCTAGACGAGATTCGAGCCTAGAATTTTCCAAAAAAGCTCATAATCGCAATCGACTGACTAAAGAGAGGGTTCTTTAACAGTTACAATGCGGCTTTTTACGAATTATAATTTCTGATACAACAATAAATATTCACAATACCAAACGGAGGGAGGATGTAAGAAAATCGTGCGCAGTCATATCATGTGAAGATAGAGCACAAATATCATATTCAAATAGAGAAAGCAATTATAAACCGGAGCTAAATGAAAAGAGTTGCGAGAACACCCTTCTATCAAGATAAGTCTATTATGGTTATATACATTCTCAACTTATTCAGGATGCTACTGGAGGAGGACTTAGCTACTAGCCGCTTTAAAAATAAAATAACCAATTCAATCAAATCATATATATATATATATATATATATATATATATATATATATATATTATTTTATTTATTTTTAATGAAATTTTATTTACGAATTAGATTATTCTTTGTATTCTGCTATTTATTATTCTATTATTTAGCTTGACCAACTATACTGACAAAAGTCAGTTTTGTTCGTCACAAACAAAACACTATGGAAACGTAACCGGGAACTACTTAGGATAGAGCGCGCAGCGTGCGATAATCCGATAGATATCGTAGTGCAGAACATAAAAACAACAAACAAGCCACATTGTTCTTTTGTCATCAGAGTTTTCTCCTTTTACGACATCATTTATGGATTCCATTATTAATGTTTTAATCAACCGAGAAGGTTTCTTTGTTATTTCCAATTGCAATGTTAGTCCCTACCGAGTAAATACGTATTTTTCGGGAAAAACAGCACGTCCTGATGAAATGAAGCCATTAATTGGGCTTGTTTGAGCACCTTTTGGTATTTTTTTTTCTCTTTCGCGTATTCTATTATTTATGGATACGTAGGATGTTGTTTTGTTTGTTCGGGTCACGCTAGCATTAATAACTAATATTTTAAGAACATTTTTGAATCTTAGCATTCAGATATTTCTTGAAAATTATAACCAGCGCCATATATAATTCTTCCGTCTAACTGCTACTTGATAATGTAAGGAGCAGCTCTTGTTGTGAAAATTAAACTTACATTTAATTATCTTTACAGAGAAAAAAAAAGAAAGGTAGTATTTACAGTATCTTTGAAGTTTATAACAATTGCTCGTGTTCAAAATCACTCCTGTCTTAATAATGTTAGTTGATGAAGACTATGAAACATTTTGAATATAATTGTAGGCTACTAAAAATACGAATATCATGAAATCATCAGTGTGAAGTCCCTCGGAGAATGCGATAAGCCATCTATAATATTCAAGTGATTTTATTAATTACATCACTATGAAAAAAGACAACAGCTGAAATAAGTTATATATGTTCAGTATTTCTATAGACAAGTTTATTAAGATTAAGATTTATTATTTCATTAATTATCATCATTATCATCATGCGTATCAAGGATTTAGGCCTAGCATGGCCTGTTCCGGCCTTAGAAGTCATCGTTGAATCGTTTAAGAGGACGTCCTGGTTTTTTTTCCCTAATGGCCTGTACTTTAAGGCTTGTTTTGGTAATCTTTCTGTTTTCATTCTTTGAACGTGTTCCATTCATTTATGTTTATATTTTTTAATTTTTTCTATTACTGGTTCTTGGTTTAATTCTTTCATAATATTTTCGTTTCTCTTGTGATCAAATAGGGTATACTTTGCAGTTTTTCTCATAAACTTCGTTTCTGCTGTTGTTAATCTTTGTTTGTCTTTTTTGTTTTATTGTCCAGATTTCGCTTCCATACATTAAGACCAGTAAGGCTAATGTATTGTATACTTTTAGCCTGGTTTGTTTTTGAACTAGGTTTGGTTTAAATATAGAGTTAATTACTCCTGTTATTTTTAAATATTTTGCAATTTTTACGTTTATATCTTTTCCATTTTCATATATGATTATACATCCTAGGTAGTTATTTCATTAACATCATTATAATATTTCATTAATATAATTATTTCATTAATAAAGTATACAAATATTGAAATCAAAGAATGTAAATTAATTTATAATATAAATATAAACTAAATTAACAAATTTAATGCTTACATCAATATTATTTCTGGTTTTTATACCGCAACATAAACTGTCCTATAAATGGAGACTTTGGTTTGACACTTTCTTCCCATTTTAATACTGACTGATAATTATATTGCGGATTATCGGGGATTATCTCTCTCTCTCTCTCTCCTTTTCTCGAAGACAATTTTTTCATTATCATCATCTCAAAACACCATCTTACTGGGGTTATATGTCATACAGGAAATTTCTTGACTTACCCGAATGTTAGGCTCTCATAGAGCCAACTTAGATGGGTGGCTGGTATTTACTTTCATAGCATAGCAATATTTTTTCACGTACCGCCTGCGCAATGAGTGCATGATGCATAACATACAAAACAACAATGAGCCAGTTACAGCTTTTAAAAACATCGGGTGTTCCTATAAACTATTATTCGCATGCTGTTTCGTGAATTGTGCTTTTTTCACGTTTTTATCGTTACAGTTGTTTCAATTAATATATTTCAGTTACTTTTATTCCTCTCTGATAAAGTTGGATTTCATTGCAAAAGCGAAGGAAATTAATAATAATAATAATAATAATAATAATAATAATAATAATAATGCTATCCTATCCTTTCGCATTCGTCCTAGTACGGGTTGAGTCCCCACCTAATGAAAGGGTTTACGACGAATTAATGCAGCCGGTTCGTCACTCCTCTGCTGCATCCTTCTAAGGGCAGTATTCACGACTGTAATCCGCGTGTGTGTGTGTGTGTGTGTGTGTGTGTGTGTGTTCACTGGGCCGGTTTGCCTGCTTGCGGAGAAAAAATCCCAAATAACCTGGGGAGGAAAAACCCTGCTGTCCATGCTCAAGACCGGCTAACTTGTCTATGACTGAGAAAGATCCTTAAGCTCCTCACGTCGACGACGGGAATCGAACCCAGAACACTTCCTTTCCCAGGCATATGGTTGCGAAGCGCATAGTCACCAGGTAACCGCGCGGGAATAATAATAATAATAATAATAATAATAATAATTTTCAGCCGCATTAAACCCTTTCACTTTTGTTCCATGGTATTTTATTTGAATGAATATTTAAATGGAGCAGATAAGCCAAGAATATTTTATTAATAAAGTGTGCCATTATACAGAAATAAATACAAGGAAGAAATACTTTCCTTAACGTAAATAATGTGCCGTGTTAAAAAAGTTCCACACATAGAAGCAATAGACTTTTATACTATTAAGATGCAACAGAAGTCCGAACAAAAAAAATTAATTACTGTGTGAGCAGAAGAAATCTTTTTTTAAGTCGTGCATTTTTCTTGTGTTGGAGATTTAGGATGCAGAAAAAACTACGTAGTTTTTATTTTTTATTTATTTTTTTTTTTACGACGCTGCAGCCAACGAACCATCCAGCAAGACAGTGACAGCTGACAACGTTCGCTGACATCTCTATAGAAAGTGTGTCAGCGCCTGGTGACAATCGCTTTTTCGGTACGTCTATTGATTTAGCAGTTTCACTGAAGTTTAAAAAATTTATTTTAGTGCGTAAATGCTTATTTTATAGTAATGAGTTGATACACAATTTTACAGCGGAATATATAATATTAATATTTTGCTAATCAGACTGATCTGATTTATTCAGTATGTTTTAGTCACATTACATGTACTGAATAAAATGAAATCATCATCATCATCATCATCATAATGCCTATCAAGGATTTAGGCCCAGAGTAGCCTGTTCTGGCCTTAGAAGTCATCGTTGAATCTTTTAAGTGGACGTCCTGGTTTTCTTTTTCCTGATGGCTTGTACTTTAAGGCTTGATTTTGGTAATCTTTTTATTATCATTCTTTGAACGTGTTCCATCCATTTATGTTTATATTTTTCAATTAAATTTTTATTTAAAAATAAAATTAAATAATAACATTAAATAATAATATTAAATAATACTATTAAATAATATTAATATTAATAAATAATATTAAATAATAATAAAAGGTAGAATAAAATATAAATCAAGTAGAAATTAAATTCAGATCTTTACGTGAATTTTTCACCAATAAACAAAGAGATAAATAAAATACGATCGTAAATGCTTATTTACGATCGTATTTTTTTATTTTATTTGTATCAGGATTTTTTTAAATTTTATTTGTATCGGGGTTCCCTCGTTCCTCCCCCTTAGTATTTGTTGCGCCCAGCTAATGAGTGATTAAGTCTGTATTTTATAACTGTTGATCCGTGCGTTCCCGGGCTGGTTTGGCTTTTCTGAGAGATGTAGAAACACTCCGTATGAGACCGGCCAACTCACTTTTAGTCGAAAGAGACCAGATAAAGGTTCCTCAGACGGTAATCGAGCCCAGGTCTTTCTGATGAAAGGGCTTCGTCTATACTGACTGAGCTACTGTGGCTCTAATAAAATACGATACGAAACAGTAATAAGAAGTTATGTTGTTGTTTTTTAATTATTTTTAAAGAATTTTTTGATATTTATTTTCAGTCAGTAATTTAGTTGCCATGCAATGTTGGAATACGTCCTAATTTCATTTTATGTTAGGCAACCTAAAGAGTTAAATATGACTGCTGAAGAAAGAAAGTTATATATTCTTTAAAAATACAATCGAAAGTGTATGCACGATGCCGAAATTGAATCCAGAAACGGAAGTGCTCAACTGCTAGGCATTGATCATAATTTCTGATAGAGATCATCTCTTGTCTCCCAGCTCTATTCTGCAGATTTAAGTTTCTATCTGCTTTTGCAGAACAGGGAAGAGAAAAAAACTGCAGAGTTCGGGAAAGAAAATCCCGCTATCTTCGTGATTCTGGTAATGATAGGGCTGTTAATCTTTTCTCCAATAGTGTGCGTTTTATCATATCTGTATAAACTGCTATTATTGCAAAAAATAGCATAAAAAATAGCATTATAATAGGCAATGTTACTTAGTCGTAACACTTGGTCGTACTTTAATGATTTTTTTTTTATTTTGAATCTCATCTACAGAAAGTTGTAAAATGTGTAATATGTTATCATTAACATCATTGGTGTACTGTTTTAGGGAACCCTTCTTTTTGGCCTTCTTTGTTCAATAGTATTCTTATGTCTGAGGATGTGTGTACATGTGTTCACGGGACCAATTTGCCTGTTTTGACGAAAGAAAAATCTGAGTTTCCATGAGGAGCCACTACTTCTGTATGAGCAGGGGCGGCTCGTGCATAGGCACTGCGGAATTGCGGCACTCCCAGTTTTTCTCGATACATAAATATATTTATTAATTTATTTATATTTGCTTGTAATATTTAATTTTATCATCAACAATCCGGTTCTCTTATTTTGCATAAAAACTAATAAAAATCCATCTTGTAGCACTAAGGAGGGAGAAGGACGCTAGCAACACTGTGTTTGCCACAGTGTCATATTGCTACGCGAGCAAACGCATGCACGTCATAATGAGATGCGAGCTATTAGCGTAATGCGGCACTGTCCATCGCGCAGTTCCACTGTTGTTTATATGCAGTTTGTGCCAGTAGTAGAGTGTTCGTAGTGCTTATCGTATTTATTCCGTCTCTTTAAATATTTGGACATCACAATTAAAGATATAACATTTGTTATCGTAATTTTTAAGTAATTTTGAATGATAATAAACTGTATAATTTTATCGATAATAAACAATATTTTTTTCATGTTTAATTTTTTTAAAAATTTTTTATCATAATTTTGATATTTTATCCAAACACGTATACACTACTGTACTTACAGCGGTATGCATATTTCGAAAGTTGCAGCATCCCACAATTTCAAACCACGAGCCGCCACTGCGTATGAGACAGCCTAATTCGCTTTTGATTGAAAAGTCCTGATAAAGATTCTTCGTGTCATAGATGGGAGACTCGAACACAGGTCTTTCCATCCAAAGGGCTTTGTCGAACGAACTGAGCTACGGATGCTCTCTGGGTGTACTGAGAGTCAAATCATCGCAAAACTCTGCTGTACATGGCAAATCTGGAAGATTTTCCACAGTACTCCAACCGTTAAATGGAGTACAGTGGGTGCTATCAGCTAGCAAGGAAATTCATTACCAGTTAAAGACAATTGCAAACATCCGTGCTCACCGTGGGATTGGAATCCGAAGCCTGCTACTTCGAGGGATACCCTGTCCATTAAGATAAGCTCTCTATTATGCCTAATAGGTCAGTGAAACTGAAAATGAAATGTAAATAATCATCAGTGTTGCAAACATTGATTATTATTTATGAAACCAATGATCAACAACGAACAAATATATGTTTAATCCACGGTATTTATTAAGAGCAATGAAGTTATGGCTGAATGTAGTTTGCATTAAATAAATCAATACTGATGACCAATAATGCTTGATTGCGATAAAGAATATCTCGGAGTACACAAGCTCTGTTATATTTATCAAAAAGAATAAGATTTCTATAGAATAAAATACTGTTGTATGTTTTATTTCATTTCTCAACTTACTTCCCCCTTAATATCGAACTATTTTTCACTAGCAGTTAACTTGAATTCATATAAACCTACCTAATACTAGCAAACATTTTTGAAGCTACCTATAAAAAGAATGCACCTCACTTATTTTTACTATTTTCGTCGTGCGATTTTTCTTCTTAACTACATTGGAGAAAGATAAGCGAACGTCTCAGACTATAACGGGATATCTACCATAATTTTTTAAGAATTATTTTCCACTTCAGAATAAACGGTCGTCCCAATGTGCGCATTAAATTCTAATTTAAAAAATAAGTTTTTACTTTTTTTCGTTGATTTATTCTCAAGAAATAGCATTCTCTAAAAAAGAGGAATTAGAGAATTTAACATGTTTTAAATGAAATGTTTACTCTTTTACTCACGTAGATTCTTATTGTATACCCATACTGGAAAGAGAAACGACACATACTTGAAGGTATGCGGATTTCTGTAGTATCTTCTCGTTAATTTGAACTAGGTTAAAGTGGTTCGTAACTAAGTTGCTGGGATGCATGAAAAAACTTCCATCTTTATATGAGATCGACTAACTTAACTTCACTTAAAATGTTTTCAGGTCATTCGTTATCAGGAGAGAATTCGAGCCCAGATCTTCCATTCCAAAGTGAGATACCGAGGCTCCACATTCGAATAAGGATTTAGCTTATTTTAGTTAGCTTATGGATATCACTAATCAGAAAAGAATGAGTGCCATCTAGCGAAAGAAATATGTACTCTCCGTTATAAAATGTCAACACGATACATGATCAATATTTGGTATGCAAAAATACAGCTTTTTATGAATTTTTGTTTTTATTTTCAAGTGCATAATGCTAACTGAATTTTGAGAATGATAAGGCACCGTTGACTGCTTTGCAGTCATTCCTTAAAGTATTTTCAAGATGATTGCTTTTTCTTTTTATTTCCATATTATATTGCTTTTTTAAAAAACTATATTCAAAATTTATGAAATTTATTTGTGAACTTATAGTATCGTGGGTATTATAAGTACTAAGAGTAGGTTTTGTGTGTGTGTGTGTGTGTGAGTATTATATATATATATATTTAATAAAATAAAAGAATTTCTGTATATATATATATATATATATATATATATATATATATATATATATATATATATATATATATATATATATATATATATATATATATATATATATATATATATATGTTATTATTATTCCATTCCTTCTCCTTTACCTTGCGGTGTCGAGGATGTTTCTACACTTAACTGCTACCGTATCGAGGATAAGGTGGTTAGCCCTATATATGTATATAGGGTTAGCCCTATATATATATATATATATATATATATAAAATCCAGTTATATATACCGAAGCATCCTTAGCTCACTCAGTATAGACGAAGCTCTTTGAGCAGAAAGACCAGTTCTGTCTCTTTCAACGAAAGGTGAGTTAGCAGGTCTCATAAGGAAATAAGGTTTTTTTTTTAACCTGTAAACTCGGGTTTTTCGTCGCTCAGAATAGACAAACCGGCCTCGTGAGCACACATGTGAATATATGTGTGCTCACGATGGATTACAGTGAATACATCCCAGCCATATGCCGGTCCCGAGCCCGGATAAAATTGGACTGGGGGGGGGGGGGTTCAGGAAAGCAATGGTGTTCGTTTTAGGTAAAAGTCCTAAATAATAGCAACAAAAATCCTATTTCCTGTTATTAATAAAAAAATTATACGTATTCTTCATTGTTAAAATGCTTTTTATAATCAGTTGCGTTCAATTATGTACAGCAACAATGAAATCAGAATGCATACTTGGATGATTGTTATGAATTCTAATGAAGAAGAGGCATGCTCACAATTTCAGCTCTGCATGAATCCAGGCAACGAATTGAATGAAGAATATCAACCTGAAATGAAGCTGTATCTTCGTTTATAGCTAGTCGCTGAAGCATACCTTGTATATTTTGTGCTATATACCGTATGAGTAACCTTCGGATTCGAATGCATATTAATAGAACTAGCCACTTGTTATTGCTGGAAATTTTAAATGAACTTATCATGAATGCTACTGATGAGCATTATTTTGGAGGTTCATTAAAAATCGATATCATTTATAGCTTCATTTTATCGTTGCAATA
Source organism: Typopeltis vanoorti (assembly GCF_054136105.1). Classification (NCBI taxonomy): domain Eukaryota; kingdom Metazoa; phylum Arthropoda; class Arachnida; order Uropygi; family Thelyphonidae; genus Typopeltis; species Typopeltis vanoorti. Next base: position 147,799,355 of record NC_143552.1, on the reverse strand, counting down.
TTTATACTCCAACTGATAAACAATGGAAAAATCATTTTGAAAAACAATGGAACCGATTTTTTTCAAAATCATCATTTTGAAAAAAATCAAACTCACAAGGAAAGATTTTAATTCATGCATACCTGTTCTCATTTATACAGATTTTATTGATCTTACAGCTAAATTTCTTTGATTTAGACATCGTTAAGGTAATTAACGGATTCCAAATATGAGTGTTTTTGGCCTTTAGAAACGAAACAAATTCTTCTTTGGTTATTGATGATGGAATCATCAATAACCAAGTGGAACTTTAATGGAACGCTTCGCTCTTGCAGTTTCAAAGGCGATGAATTTTTACTTTGGTTGAAGACCCCAAATTTGTCTGGAATCTTTGAAGACCCTATCAAAAACACTTTACCGCGTTTCAAATAAATTTCGGTTACTCCTCTGATATGCAGCTAGCAGGAGTATTTTGACCATCTAAATTCAAGTTAATTCAAGTAAAATTCCCTTTCACCAGACATAATCGTTTGAGTTGGCTTCACAGTTTTAGTTGCTTTGGGCATATTGCGAAAAAAAATAATCAAATAGTCTACCATTTTTTCAACGCTATACCTTTAGACGCCTACCGTATTGAAGAAACGAACGATGTAAACGTTATATTAAGTTAAGAATAGTTTATATTAAAAATAAATAAGTGATTGCTTCCTTCTTGAAGTATGGCTTTGTATGTTCGATACTCTCAAACCTTGGGGTATATAAGTTGTTTCTGAATGAGAACTAACTCTAGCAGTGATAATAAAACCAAAGGCCGCTTCACATACAACTAATTAGTTAAAAGAACAACTGACATAAGCCTCACAGGGAGGCAATTTGCAGTATTTAATTGTCTCTCGCTCTTTAATTCAAAAGTCCATAGAGTGTGCACATCAATCACCTCAGGGGAAATTCCAGTTACTTCTCTTTTAACTCGGCATCCTTATTCTTCTTCATTAATTGAACTGCTGGATGAAATGACATTCCCTACGGCAAAAATCTATCTACGTAAAAATTCCCTTAATCGTTTTAAGCAGATAATTCCTTTGATTCCATCCTCGAGTATTTATTATTATACTTTGTTCGCCTTTTTCCTGCATCTCCCGAAGTTGTTGATGCAATTTCCAACAGCAAACGACCGTTGCTTCGGTCCCTAAGAGGAAATCAATAACGAAACCATCAGAACTGATTTTTCTTCGTTTATTCCCTTAAGCGATGATATCAACAGTCGTTTTCGAATTCTCTCTCCGTTTTGCCTTCTTTTAGTTGTCTGAAATTTCTGTTTAGATTTATTTTTCTGACGAGACGTGCAAGCGAAAAGGCGTTACTCATTCGCGTACACTGGTTCCCATGTGATTGCATTTAATTTGAAGGATAACGTAATTAAGACATTCTTTGACAGCAAAAATGCTGCACTTCAAGAATGCATCTGGGAAGTGCGATTGTGAATGAAAATCCGATAAACAAAACTGACAATAACAGATCTCTAATTAGTGTGCCCTGATTTAGTTTAGCTCGTATTTTGCTTCCAGTGATTATTTTGATTCCCACTCAAAAAAAAAAAAAAAGCGGAAATCGATGTTTCTACAATTTTCAAGGCAAAATAGAGAAGTATTTTCTTCATTCACGTTAAGAGAAAAACATATATTTTTTTCCTATTTTCTCCTAAAAAAAAAAGAAACCAGACGACCTGTGAAATATAAACGCACTGAACATTCTTCTGTATGTTACTTAGGTTATTTAACTTTAAATTAAAAAAAAAAACGATTTCGAGATCGGAGGACTGTATCGGATTAAATTCATGAATCATTTTTCCTTTATATGAATCCACATCCAGCCGACATCCAGGACTCGAATCCGGATTAAATTCATTAATCAGTTTTCCTTTATATGAATCGACATTTAGCCGTTTTCAAAGTATTTTATTTTGTCACTACCTCATCATTCATAAACAGATAAGTTTTTCAAATAAAAAATGAACAACACAAATATTTTGGTTTGTTTTTATCCAACATAACAAATCTAATGTGATCGTATCTGTTAATGTGAGCACAACGAACAATTTCAATAAATATGTAATGTTAAATTTAAATACGAGTGGATTTAACGATTTCGGTAAGGACTTAAAAAATCAAAATAATATAAATTTAAGGTAATCTCCTGAAGGCAATCTTTCTTAAATAAGGAATGATTTTCTTACCTTCTCCAAGTATTGAAGATGAGAACCGGTTTAACAGTTAAACTGTTAAAAGTTCGTGCGTTTTGAAGTGTCATTTTGTGCGTTTAATTAATATTAATATTTAAAACATTGTGGGAGGATGCAAAAAGTATTTCATCTAAATGCATAAATTATCGAATTTTAATTTTATATATATATGCTCTCCTGCGAGGGAGGATGTTTGGATTATACCGAGAATGATATAAGAAATAAAAAATATGAAGTGAGCATACTGCCAGAGAAGGGAGCAGACAGTGCAAGAGTCACAAAAAAGGGATTGACAATATCGTGAAACCAAATATTCCTGTTAGGGTTGTTCAAATGACTGAGTTAATACCACTGCGTGATAGTATATCTGGATGCGTCATCATCTCGAATAGGTGTAGAAGAGAAGATGATCATGCCGGTATAATGCCTGTTTGACAAAAAAACAAGCACTTATGCTAAGGTCAGCAAAGGAGCATTAGTTTTGGGCAGATCAGAAGACAGGAGAAAGATCGCATAGAGTGATGAATTCTAAGTCTGTTTCTACGAGGTTGAAAGGATAAGGACATGAAAAAACACAGCCTCGTGGATTCTGAGATAGGTTTTCCTGATCCTTCTTAGTCTTTTGATAAATGCAAAAAGTTCAATGCTGAAGGCTACCTTAACGTCTCTGTTGACCAACGCCCACTCATGTTAGCCATTTACTTTACATGTGATAAACAGGACTGTGATTCGGGTCACATTCCACTTGCCATTTAGAATGGATACATTGACACAATAGTGATGCAATGGCCGTAAAGGCAGGATATGCCTGGAGTGTTTGCGGTTTTGGAGTCAGTGTTCCTTCCGTTTTGTCAATGCTCTTTTGAGGTCCCATGGTGTTCTAAAACACTATAAGGTTATATAAGAATTGATCAAATTTACGACTGAGAGACTTTATCTCAGTCGTAAATTTGCTGCATTGATTGCATTTCTTTTTTCGAGGAGTAAAAAATGTGCTCCCATATTAGATTCTTCAGGATCCAGACCGTCCTTCTTTCCGTAGGGCAAATTCTCTGTTTCCTCCTGAATGCTATACTTGTTATCAGCAAAATGCTAAACGACTAGAGTTTTCTACTTGTGTTATGTACAAGAAACAGCGTCATTTATTGAAGAAACAATATTTCATCTTTGACAGCAAAACATCTTATTTCTGTACTGTGTGCTAGTGGCTTATGGAACCTAAGATTGCCTAAACGAAGGACGCCTATCAGTCATGTCACATCTGTTTCAAATAAAAAATTATTTTATTATAAAGAAAGATAACTTTTAGAAGATCAAAAATAATAAAATACTATACGTCTTCGTTTTGGTGTTCGCTGAAAAATCTTTGCTTTGGGAAAAAATGAGACATGTCTCAATTTATAATGTTAAATAAGGTTATAATTCAATATAGAGTTGAAAAATATTAACTAAAAATGTCCTGCACGAATACATTAATAAATAAAATGATTGAAAATAAAGTTTTCACTTTTTTCCAAATTACAACGAGGAATGCAAGATTAAACTGCAAAGAATTTTTTTTAAAATATAAGTTTATCAGCTGAGGGTACTCATATAATTGTTGTTTAAATAAAGAGGGATCTCCTTTCTGTAACAGTTCTAATAACTGAGTTGTGGGCTTAACAAAAAAAAGTGAAAGAAAAAAAGGTCTTCCGCTAGATTATCCTCACTCGTTTTTTACATAGAGCGAGGAAGAAAATTACCAATTATATGTTAAGTTCACTTCAGAAAGTGCACTCAACGATGCAGTTGCATACTATGAATAGCAGTTAATACCAGGGGTAGTTGCCTTACACCCTTCGTCACGGAGAGCGTATGATGGAAAACACCCAAACAAATAATGAGGTTTCTCTGTAGTGGTAGTTCAACCGTTACTAAATTGTAATTTGCTGCTGCATTTGTCTACCTCCCCTTTGTACTTATTTACTCCGGTGCTATTTGGCGTTGATTTTGCAGCTTAAAGCGAAAAGAAGAAAATTGCCTGAAGGAACTTCTTTATCAGCTTCTTTCCAGGGGAAAGACAGTGATTCATTGAATTTCGGTTAGATACTTCAAGAGGAAATTTCGTGAGGAAAGTTAAATCCAATTCTTATTTTATGCACGTCTTCTGTAAATTCGGTTCCTCTTTTCTCCGTTACTCTAATCACAAATTCTGTTTATCCTGTTTTCTCCTGATAATTGTTGTTCATCAGACAACGTCATTTATTTCCACTCATCGATTATTTTTCAGACACGCAACTTTGCCTTTTAATGTTGTTCAATGGAAAATGTTAACGAAACAGTGTTAATAGGCAAAGTATGAATAAATTTTAATGCTGCTCAAAGGCGAAATGCTAACGTTAATAGAACAGTAATAATAGACAAAGTGCTAATAGATTAATGTTAATTGAACAGTATTAATAGTCGATGTGTTAATAAATTTGCCATTGAATTCTGTTCAAATAAAACAGGTCAGTAGATGAAACTAGTTGTAATCTAATATAGCACAGGAGTAGAAATTACCGTTATAAGAATTAGTATCTAACGCCCTGTTTGATTAGTGAGCACTAAACCTTTAGTTTAATTATACGGTGAATACTAATTTATTTTTTAAAAAACATCTGTATTTTACATTTATATTAATGTTCTCTTTGTGGATTCGCAACAAAAATATCCATCATCTCTCAACTGAGTTTGTATTAGTAATTGAAATAAAGTATAATATTTGATGCTTCTAAACAAAAGCTTAAAGTCAAGATTCAGGGACACAGATAACCGATAGCAAATGTTCGGGTCCTGAATTAAAGAAAAAGAGGAATGTTGTAGAGCAGAGTGGCTTTGAGTGATTAAGTTCAACTTCCTAAACTACACTACACCTTCCTGAATCATTAAGGGTTGCCCTTAGGATTTGAAGTTCTTTTCGATAGGAATGAGTATCCCAAACAGATAATGATGATGACGATGGGTGACTCCTCAGTAATTCTGTTTATCTCAGTATGTTTGTGTCCATTTATCTCTTTTCCCTTCCTTTTTTCCGTCCGAAAAAAAAAAAGAAAGAAAAAGTTCTGCAAGAAAAAAATCGTTGCTGTTTCCGTCTCGGAAAGGTAAGGTCGTTCCTGAGAAAAGCGAAATAGCGTAATTTCTCTCCCCACAGACGAGATCGGAGCACCAGCAGTCTGTCAGAATACGAATTCGTTGGAGTTATGTGAGCAGTGTCTTTTAGTCTTGATATTTTCTGGCTAATTAAAACTAGACCATGTATTGGTCTCTAAGGATAGCTGTCTTTCAACTAAGACAGAAATATTTTTTGTAGAAGTCATTATTTCTAACGATGACGTTTGTCTTGATGAAAGACAGCCTAAAGCTAACGGAGAGTTATTTTATTTATTTTTCCGTTTTATCCAATTTTATCTTGATGCTTGTTTTTGTTTTTTCTTTATTACTTTTTTATTCTATATTTAATTTAGCAGATTCGGTAATTAGTTTTTTCCCCCCGTTTGCATGATTGTTATTAAATTCTAGCAAGTTTAAGTTTTTAAAGCCAACATACGAATTTTTAATAGTATTCCTTCAGAAATCAACACAGCAAAAGTAATATCTACTTCTACGTTTCTGACATCGTAAGTTTATTTTTTTTATCTTCATTAACAGCGAGTATTTAGATTACTTTTTTTATAATACTGGAAAACTCATTTAGATTTATAAATGAGGAGCATCGCGATATATGAAGCGAGTAAGCGTTGATAATCAACTTGACAAATTCGGATTAACTGTTTAGAAATTCAGTGAGTGTTTGGAGGTTAATTTAAAAAGGCAAGTTTTTTTTTTATTAGAATCTGCTCTATGAAAAATTGTTAACCAGCACATCACTATTAGTACCATGCGTAGACTTAGAGTTAGATATTTTGGAAATATTGCTATAGAGACCAAACGTAAAATCTTTTCTAGCCTTTTAAATCCACTAATAAGCAAACGTGGTAAAGATATCACACCAAGTGAAATGAAATTCATCTCCTTCCCTAATATATTCAAAAATATTCACCTACATATGAAAAGCTTATGAAAAGCATATGAAATGCCTAAAGTGGTTTGGAAAAGATGCTACCTGGATCTTTGAGAAAAACAATTCTATTAAATATTAAAAATTTTTCTTGTTCTGCTTAATTCTACTGTTTTTCTTGTTTTGCTTAATACTACCATTTAGTATCTTGTGATTCTTCTTCCAATTTGAAGTTTCTTTGTTCGGTTATTAACGTTTTATATCCGTACGTTCAGTTTTATTTCATAGATGCTACCCAGAGATGCTACACATCCTATGCATTGTCTTCTTTCTCACCTTGACGACAGGTATCGCTAGGTACAGGGACTATCTAATCGCTCTCTTCCTTCTCAGCTTAAATGGTATTGGTCATAAATTCGATTCTTAGTTTTGCTGATAACAGTATCTGTACATTTTATTAGAAAATCATCTCCATTAGGAATTCAATAATATCTCAAGAATATTTACAACTAACACCATGAATGGCAAATCTCCATTTCGCTCTACAGCCAGGAAAGATTACTTACTCGAACACAGTCCCTATAAAATTAGTCCTGTCCTATCCTGTCAATTTAATCATAAAGAAAGCCGATCTATCTGATCTTACTTTTGATACCACACAAGATGTCTTTTAAGTTTCCTTTCTTGGAATAATACTTGTGAAATACTCCTTGTATTAAAATCCATCTACAGCCTCCGCAAAATCTTACAAATTTAGGAGTTATCGCCAGATGCTGCTTCTCTTCAAATCACTATCCTTCCCTAAAAGTGCTAAATTAATTCGGTAGAGTTAATTAATCAGTGATTGGTAATTAAGTAGTCTGATTACTCTGAGAGAGGAATCAGGTTGATTAATGATCATTCACACTTACGGTCGTGATTAAAGTAGAGAGTCCCTATCCAAGTCCGTGCTCTGTCTTTTCTACAAATGTTTTTGTGAACGTTGTCATCTCAATTTCCAAATAAATTAGATTTACGGCATGCTGTTCAAAACCCTCAAGCAGAAAACAGTGGTATTAGTTTTCAGTCCAGCTTTGAATGTTCCCAATTAACTGACAATTCTCATCATCTGTGTAATGATATATTTACAATTGTCGCCAAAGCATCGACAATAATTTTAAATATAGTGTCCAGCAAAATATATGATGCAATTTTATTATTTATAATTATTCGAAAGAGATGGTTAAATTTGCTGCTAAATATACAGGAAGAACGTATTTAGTATAATAGATCAATCTTTCCACTTTATAAACAAAATTAACCTGAACTTACCTACATAATCACACATTCAGCACGATACTTGGGATTTTCCGATTCACGATCCGAAGAAAATGAGTTATGATTCCCGGAAGGGGCATAGTGGAAAAAATATACAAATATCTTATAGAGATCAGGTCGCCCTATCTTAAACCGTTCCTTCATTCATTAACTTCATCAATAACTGTAAAAGAAGTAATAACTTCATATTAAAACTATAAACGAACTAATAATCTCATACTAAGAACATATATGAACCTTTACTAGCCATGCCCCAACCAGGATGCACTGCTTTAATATGCTGCTTCAGCACTCTACTACCGATCGTAAATCCCTTTATTAATGTAGGAATTTCACGTTGTAGAGTGATCATAACCAAACTAGAGGTTATTAGCATACTTCTGCTATTTAAAGTAGAAGCTTTTATTATTTGTATTGAATCGTAACATGGTTTGTGCATTATTACTTATTTTCTCCAGAAAATATAAGATATAGAATGCTCTGTAGTTGAAAAAAAAACAGTCGATAGATGCGATGAAGTTTACCGATGCATGATATATTTCTTTTGCCGGAACATCTTTCTTCCGGCTCTATGTTGGGATGTGAGTGCATCCATTCTCCTCATATTACGATAACGCTTTCCTCCTGATGATATACTTCAGCGTCTTTTGATTCAGTGTGTGGAGTAAATCGCTTAAACAACGATGTAAGTGATAAAGCGAAGGTGCATTTTCACCACCGTGTAAAGGCACATATTTAACAGTAACAAGGGTTAAATGATCGACTCTTGACTTGAATCCGCTGGTATCGTATAAATTTGGTGATGCGTCAGCGTGCAGTTTTAATGAACCTTAAGAGCTTCCGCAAGGCTTACTGAATTCCCATAGTAACTAATATAACTTTGTTACACTACAAAGCGTCTCGATAATTGCCACTAAATAAATTAAAAGTGAAACAGAGTTCGTGTTTCTATCGCATGCAGTATCGTTAGGGATAACCTACTGAGGTGTTCTTTTGGAAGTAAGAGCAATTAAAATATCTTCTCTTGCAAGGATAACCAGAGATTAACGGGTGCTTGTTATCAGTGTTTCCACCGAAAATAACAGAATTGCTATAATTTTTCACAAAGCTTCATGCCCGCTAATAGGAACGATGGGAAGAATATCGTAATCTCATTAATGAAGACTACACAAGCAGGTACTAATTTTTTTAAAAAATAATTGGATATTAAAATTCACACCACCTATTATTCCATGCATGATTACTTTGGCTAGTTAAAATGAAAGAAACACTCGATTAAACATAACGGAATTTTAAAATGATCAAATTAACTTTACACATGCTAGAAAATTCAGTCGATGGGAAAAGTTTAATTGGAACAGTAGGTATGCTTAATTTTTAAATGTCGAGATTGAAACACGACCAAATGACGTCATCTGGGACGTCACCAGTAAGCTGAGTATGAAAATACAGTGTAATGCTTTGTCCTAATTTTATTTTATTTTTGTTTTATTTCGGTTGTACCACTTTACTTTGCTTAAGTTCGGTAAATAAAGTATGCATTGTAAGTCATACTTTTGTATGGAGATTGTTTAAAACCATTTCGAGCAATGCAATAAACAGGATGGTGGACTCATATGGGATGAAGAAATTCACCGACTACCTCTTCGATAAAAAAATCATTTTTTCCCATCGTGCATTTCGTCTGCAGTAAATAACCTTTTCCAAAATGTTACACTTCCACTGTGAGCAGGCGATTAAATTTATTACAAGGTTTATTAATCATGATTTTAGTAGTTTTTCCTGTACTCATAAGGATATTCTTCAAAGAACAAAAATCGAGACAGTCGATTCTTCGGCCACATGACAACCCTTCTATGGCTTGTTATGATTAGTGAATTTGCTTAAAATGCTTATTCATCAGATTTTATTTAGCTATGGATTGGTTTTCTGCGTATAATATTTCAGCTACATCCTTTCACCGGAAGTAATAGTAGAATTAATATTCTCTGACTAATTTAAAAGACAAGGTTAGTTGGCTGCAAAAATAAGTTCAAAGTTTTCTGTTTATTACCTAATAAATTCTGAATTGCCTAATAATAATTTCTGAAGTGTTAACTACTTTATTTGTCAGTGGGAAAGCATAATGCGAAGCATGAATGTACAACGATATGCTGGTTTAGAGACATTAAATATAAAATATTTAATAAAATATAAAATAATAAATATAATAAAATTATTAATGGTAATATAAATTTCAGTTATTAAAATTCATACTAATAATTTTTAAATGTCATTTCATTAAATTATAATTTGATTTTAAATTATAAATCAAAAGTCATTAAAATTATAAATAAGTCGGTCACTTGTCTGTTTTTACAAGTCTTGTAAATTGTTTTTAGGAAATTATTTCGAAAATTATACTTATTTTCTAATTAATCTTAAAATGAATTAGTCATTAAAATTAATAATGCAAAGAATTATGATGTTTTGCTCTCCTGTGGGAAGAATTACCTAACCAATGTTTGAAACTGCAGGATCTTCTTCAGCAGTATCTCCTTCCCCTTTAATAATTTTCACACAAGGTTTTAATTTTATAATGATAAGCAAGTTAGATATGGTTAAACGGCCTCGCCAGGTCCCTATACAGGAATAAAAAGGTGTTAGCTGATTTTTTTTTTTTTAATGATAAGCGATAAGCAAACTATTGGATATTACATAAGCTGAAGATACGGTTATTTATAAACACTCACTTTCTGCAAAAACAGCTTTTAGAACATTTTTTTTGCAGCCATTTTAATCCATAAGTATAACACTTAATAGCAGAAAAGGCCTACTCGGATTTTCTAGCTGTTTGGAAATTGAGTGGACAAAGAAAGCGAGTTCAGTCTGCGGATTATAGAGAAAGAGATCATTTATTCCACTAATCTTCTTTATTCTTCATTTTCTTTCTTTAGAGAACAGAGAAATTTATCTTGGGAAGGTCAGTAATCGTTGTTATCTCGTTACAGATTCTACTCCCACTCTGATGACCTTCTACTCGGTGTTAGTAAGTTGCAATTGTAAAGTGAGTGCAAAGTGAGTGTAACGTAGCTAGAAGATGGTTTAAGTGTATTGAAGTGAGTGGCTGTTTTCGAACTATTGATCCCCCATGGTGCCCAGGGCGAAAACAGAATTTACAAGATCAAAAAAAGAAAAAAGCACTTCGCATCGTTATTTAATTTCAAATTAGAATTTTTATCGGAATCCATATAAATAGGGATAGTTGCAGTGTAATAGAATTTTATATGTATTCGGGTAAAAATTCTAATTATTTTACAATTTTACAGAGATTTCTTTTTCCAGAAAGTAGTTTTTCGTCTTTATCAGAGAAAAACATGAGAACGAACCAAAAAAAACATTTTAGTTATAAATTACGTTTCGGTATCCGTTAAAGTTTATACAGTATTGCTGAGCACGAAGGGTGAAACTCTTTAGCTTTGTTAGAACCGATACTGCGAGTTAAGTTTTCCATGTAAGGAGATTTCATTGATGTGACGAAGATCTAATATTATACCTAGTCTACTAAGAGAAACACGAGGAATATGTCCTTCGTTTCCATAAAAAATAATAAATGTAACACACAGGCCAACAGTAGGCCATACTAATGGCCACACAATCTATCAATAGACCTGATTTCTAACTACAGTGATTTGAATATGGTGATTTGATTCATTAGTATGAATGTTTGGGAAATATTCAACTTAATAAGTTAATTACGGTATTCTAAAATAAAATTAGTGGCACAAATCTTCATTGGATAGTGTCGAGCTTTGTTGAAGAGGTACAAAGCAGATGAAAAAAACTCTCTCCAGATATAGTTATTTGCTGCTAAGGTAGTACTATAAGTTTATTATCTTTAGTTCCAATAATGTTAGTTCCAACAAAGAAGTCGAAGTTTCGTCTATATTTCGGTGATTCAAAGAAGCATATTGAATAGAGTATAGCAAAGGGGTTTAGTAAGATCTGCAGTTAGTACTGACACTTTCAGTAGATTTTTTTTTTTTTTTAACTTTCATCAGAACCAGAATATGATGCCTCCTCGCCGTGACTCTCCTGAATACTAAGATTTTTGTGAGATTTTCTTATGAGTTTTAATCACAGCAATGTACAGATGAAAATAAATGCTAAGGTATACCAGATGCTACCCAAACGCTCGGGATATTCGAAGAGCGCTTGCGAACCGGTTGTAGTACAGATCTTCCGTCGATATAACCTGCAAGTATAGTTCGCCCACGGATTTGAGGTCCCTCGAAACTACTGCACATGTCAGAAAAAGGAGAATCCATTCCGATAATAGGGTAATCAGTCTGTCTTCTGGGAGGTAATAATAAACAAACTGAGTTTGTTTATTATTACAGTTCGGAAAATTTAGCTTTTCTTTTACGAACATTGTTGTTTTTAAAGTGTAACTATTTTGCTTGTATAATAGTTGGAAAAATGTACGTAGAGTGTTAATACGTGCAAATACTACGTTCTACATAAAACAATGTCACTTCGCTCCATGATAAGTTTCCTTTTCATGGGACTTTTTAAAACAAAATCCGATTTCATGAAGTATTTTCCTTAAAGTTTCTCTTTTCCAAGGAAAATTAATTTTTTCTTTAAGCACAGGAATCAATTTCGGAACAGTTGGCACTCTTTTCTCGAATACGTAAAATTCGTGAATAGCTCTTCTTATAACGTCTACATCAAAATCATTCAAAGCTACGGTTTCGATGGTTTTACTCTGGCGCTTTTTTATTTTTTTTTTTTTAGGAGATTTAAATTTCGACTTACCTTCACCTTTTGATTCTCTACGAATTCTTTTAACAGTCAACCCCGATACGCCCGCAATTGCACTTGCACGTTTTATGACTTGAGAAAGGGGAACAAGAAGACGGCCTTCTGACGATTCTTTTTCGCAGAATGTCAGCACATTATTCAATATTCTTTTGCAAGAGCTACTGAAACGTGTAACAATAGAACTTGTTGACTGTACTGGATCCATCAAAAAAATTAATAATAAAAAAAATAATGTAAAAAGAGAACAACAAAAATCAAGCTAGTACTAGCGACAGACAAGAAAGCACGTGATTTCGCATGTTGGCGACCAATTCGTACATCCTTCATTTCTTTCTCCCCTTCAGCATGAATCGACTATTCTTGGCACAAAGCCAAGAAGGGACCTAGAAGTGGTGGGCGAACTATAATACCCTTTGTGAATCAGTATGCTAATAACCGGCAAGATGAGAGACTTTCTTTCTTCAGTAATGAGCGTTTTTATAACGTCGGGTTTTGGTGGTTCGGCGAATTTCTTCTCAGAGATTCACTAAATGCTAAAGTAAGCATTATGAAATCACGAGATTGACCGGGATTGAAAGATCGAAGTTCGCAGTAACAATGTTAAGTCAATATTAATATATTTTTTTGACATTCAAGGCATAGCCCGCCCCCGCTCCAGATGAAATTCCGATTGAAAGTGTCGTGAGAAGATCCAGGCTAAATCCCAGGAAGTGCTAAATGTAGCCACACTTGAGAATTTCCAGGGATACTTGAAATCATGGAAAAACCGCTGGGACTGTTGTATGCATACCCAAGGGGACTACAGTGGAAACTACGAGTTTGAGTAAGTAATGTCAAATTACCGGAACTAGGGTAGCACATCGTACTATGATATTATTCTGTCATATTGACGAGATGAATGACGTCACCTGCTCCAACGAAACAGTCGAGGATCGATCATACAAATAAAGCTTTACAGAGTACAAAGAACAAACAGCACGCTGCGATGATTTAAGGGGAGTGCATTATATAAAATAGTATGCCTTACATCGCAGTGAGCAATTTTAGAATATTCCTTCCACTATATAAGTGTATATCATGTGTTCAGTCCATCATCCAGTTGATAGTTTGACTGAAAATGTTAACAAAAATCAATCTTCGCAATTGCTGTTAATTATACCATATATTGTAAACACCGTTTTTTTAATTAAAGGTATCTCAATGAGCTACATTTCTTTTTAAGTTACAATATATTCTGAATCGATTTTTAATATTTTGCTTTTTTGGCTAAATAGATTTTAGCTTAAAATTACGGCAGAAAGTATGATGCATGAATCTGTATGGTTGATGCAAACTGTAGTTAGTTTCCAAATATGCGTGTTGTGGCATCGTTGCAGCAAGAGCAACGCCATTATTTTTTTTCCAGTCAGTAAAAATTTCATTATCCTGTATTATGTTTTTATTTTTATTATTACAGTAAGGTTTGTCTTAAAACATTTCTGACAATACAGGAATTAATAATTTCTATTAATTATTAATAAAATTATTAATAAAAAAATCATAAGAGTAATTATTTCAAATTACTCTTATGAATTTTTTTCAGGAAAATTTTGCAAACACTTCAGAGTCTTTTCAACGATAATGATCTATTATTTTGAAGAGCTAGTTTCTAAAATTCTAAAAATTTGCTGAAAACCAACTAAATACCTACCACATGAAAACATTTTATCTATATTCCCAATAGTTAATTTAAGATTATGAAATACTATTTAACACAGTAAAATTATTTGCTGTGTTAAATAATATTTCGAATATACATGGGTGGTGTGAAAAGTTCTCGGCCTAACAATGAAAAAACGAATTTATAATTTCAAAATTATTTTTATTTTTTAACATAATCTCCCTTAACACTAATAAATATATTTATTCGGGCGATGCTGAATCGCCATTACCCGTCCCTGTAGTGGTTCTCAGTAAGATCTGCAAAATACCCCTCTACAGCAGCAATTACCTCTTGATTCGAAGAAAAACGCTGACCAGCGAGGAGGAGTTTTAGTTTTGGGAAGTGATAAAAGTCAGAGGGAGCCAAATCTGGGGAATAGGGTGGATATTACAACAATTCATAGTGCAGATCCCATTGGTGTTTTGGATTGCCAAAACACCTTTATGGGCAGGTGCATTGTCCTGATGAAAGATGATGTTTTTGTTCTGCAAACAGGTCTTTTCTCACGAAGTTTTTTTATTTTTTTTTTTTGTCTAGTCTGGTAAAAAGATCGGAATAATATTCCCCCGGTTATTGTTTTACCCTTTTCACGATAATTAATAAACAAAATGCCTTTTTGCATCCCAATATACCGATGCCATGACCTTTCCTGCTGATGGAACCGACTTTGTCTTCTTTGGCGCTGAACAACCGCTTCTGTCCACTGTTTTGACTGCTGTTTGGATTCTGGTGTGAATCAAAGTCTCATGCATGGTAATAAATCGACGCACAAAATTAGTTTTATTCTTTTTAAAACCGTTCAAGCACTGTTCAGAGATTATCATGCAGTAGTTTTTGATCTGCTGTGAGCAAGCGTGGCACCCATCTTGCGCAAAGCTTTTTCATTTTTCATGCAAAATATATCCTACACGTTCTCTTGAATTCCTATAGTCTCAGCAATTTCACGCACTTTGACTCGCCGGTCATCCAATACCATATCGTGCACTTGTTCAATTATTTCTGGTGTTGTTACACTTTTTTGGACATCCTTCACGTGGATCATCTTCAAGGCTGGTACGGCCGCGTTTAAACTCGGCAGCTTATTTTTAAATTGTCGAAAACGAAGGATATGAGTGTCCATAAACTTTTCTGAACTTCAAATGAATTTCTTTTGGTGTTTAACCTTCTTCAACAAAAAATTTTATAACCGCACGATACTCAATTGTATCCATTTCAAGGGATACAGGCAAGCAGCTGTATAAAACAAACTACTGATAGAATGACTTGCAATTTCACACGGATGCTTATGACAAATGTACTAACGTATAAAAATTCGTGATTGAATTATTCATAACATGTGATAGTGTTGCCATCTATGGTCGAGGCCGAGAACGTTTCAGACTACCCACGTATATGAAATTATTAACTTATATCAATAACTTAATAACATGCTAAATTTATTTTTGTATAATAATAAACAGAAAAATTTGAAAATTTAAACATTCTTGCGAGTCATAAAGATTATTATCTTGGATACTGTTACCCAAGAAAAATGTAACTATGAATGATAATCAAGAAAGGCAATATATATAAAGAAAAGCGTAACTCTTATTTTTATATCGCCTTTTATAACTTTTCTTTTTATATTGAAAAGTGAAAATAACCTTACTAGAGATGCTTTTCTTACTGAAGAGAAGGTAATTATATTTGATGTAGGACGTAAACACATTATTTAATTATGAAAATTGTATCGTTAAACAAAATAACAAAAAAAAACAAAGAAAGAGAAAGAGGAGTTTCTAATGGACGTTCTATGTTTCATGCTGTGTAAACAAGAAATTCTGTGTGTGTGTGTGTGTGTGTGTGTGTGTGTGTGTGTGTGTGTGTGTGTGTGTGTGTGTGTGTGTGTGTGTGTGTGTGTGTGTGTGTGTGTGTGCGTGCGCGCAGGCCAGTGACTTTCCCTTCGTTTCGTTCCTTTATATGTTTATAAGCGTAAGTCACTAAACATTCGTTATGGTGATTTAATTATTCATAACATGAAGGACTTTCACCTGCATTTTACACGCGAAAGTAATAACTAATATCACGTCTAGTCCACTCATTAGTCGCAAGTGATATCTTTTGCTGCCATATGTAGCTTTTCGAAATCGGACGATGAAGTCACTAATTTTTCAACCTGTGCAACCATCTAGTTAAGTTGAACAGCGCATAGCTAGTTTTTCAAGTGTAAAAACTAGCTATGCGCTATGAAACGATTAATCAAGAAATTTTTGTTGCAGAAAATCTCTTCGTATTCTGAAAGATCAAAGTACAGTTTGTCTTTAATGAATTATGCATTTAAAAACGGTTCAGGTTTGCTTCTGCTAAAAATTCAGGATGGATAGTGGAGTCAGCGTCAGGTCATAGATAATTATAATTGTGCAGACATAATATGTGACTTATCTGTGAATATGTAAGGATTTAGAAGATATGAAAATTTCCGCATTGCATATATAATGTATAATGTATAATGCACGTTAGGGGACAGAAAATTATAGGTTTTCATAAAATAGGTGTCAAATGACTGACTGATATGTCATAAGATGTTTAAACTACAGGTCTAGTGAAACCCTCTTTTGTGGAAGAATACCATTAAAGAAAATATACAATCTGTCTCTCTCTTTCTTTCTCTCTCAGTTTATCTGACAATGTATTTATTTAGCCAACATATATAAATTATACATATAATTTATATAAATTATATTGCCAACAGAATGGCAATATTGGTGATTGTCTTTATGTGGGAGATGAATTTTTTCGTCCCGTGCAAGACCCGTTTATTGGAGCTCTGAAGTGGAATCTGGTAAACGTTCTGTGTTTGGTCTCTAGACAAGGGTTTGCAGACTAGGTGAAAATAATAAAAAACACAGAAATAATATATAAAAATGCAAAAAACAAAAAAAAATCTTAGACCACCCGCAGTGCTAATATACTACAGGTTTACATGAAGAGGGGAATTAAAAGTACTCGGTTCAGTGTGAGTTATCTCTCTTCAGCATGCATATTCCATAGCAACATAATTATACACTGTTCACAACTCTACTTACGTTGTACATTTCAAATGAGGCATCAGTTGTATAGTTTACACAATGCACTTAATCCCATCAAATAAAGCTAAGAAATTTCCTTTTCTGGTAATATTTGTTTTAGGCATTAAGACAAAAACAAATTTTCTAAAAACAAACCATTCGCTGCCAAATGAATTTCATGTTCGCTCACGGTATCTAATAACTTGAATAAATAAAAACTCGGGAACTCCAATACCAGACTTCCATGACAGAAGCTCTAGATAAAGTATTACGCTATGTACGCATATAAAGTTTACGCATATAACTATAATAATAATTGTCTTAAAAACTTATTATTAAAAATTGTTACCGATTTAAAAAATGCATTGTGAAAAAAGTGAAATTAATTACTGCTAACAACCAAAGACGCTCCGAAGATAAATTGTAAATTAAAATAAATTACAAATTGAAATATAAATGTAAACGATAAAATGAGGAAATAACTGTATAATTGCTTTAATGTAAAACTTATAAATTGTTCTTGTTATGATTTCTATTAATTTTAACATTTATTGTTTTATTTATTTCGTATGTGGTTCCCCATTTCTTCCCCTGTCCCGTAGAATGGGTGGAGCCCTGCTAATGAGGGATTAAGTATATATATCATGACTGTAGATCAGTGTGTGTTCACGGGGACGGTTTGTCTGTTCTGAGGTACGAAAAATCTGAGTTTCCGGGTAAAAAACCCTCTACCTCCTTTAGTCGAAAAAAAAAACAGATATAGGTTCCTCATGTCATTGACGAGAATCGAACTCAGGTGTTTCTGTCCAAATCGATTCGCCTATACTGACTGAGCTACGGAGGTTCAATTTTAACTACCCCTTGACTTTTCTAAGGCTTTCGACACCATAGGGCACACAATTCTTAACAAAAAGAGAAAAAAAATCGAAGTGGTAGGCATATGAAAAAAATTCCAAGACTGATTCGAAGTCTTTCTGAAAAGCAGGAAATATACAAAAATAAATCGCAACTACAGTAACAGAACTGAGATTAAGTGTCGTATTCCTCAAGGGGCAATTCTATCGCCATGCCGATCATTCCGGCATGAAGCTATACAGTTACATCTACCAGCACGGAGATGACACACTACTCATATTCATGCACTAAGATCTATCAACTAAAAGTGCTGTTTATTTGGCTAGTTGGCAGTGTATTAATGGATGAAAGTATTGTTTTCGCAGTTTAGCTTTTCTACTGTATTAGCATAAGTACTGAAAATTAATGGCCTGTTTTCCTTCTGGAAGTTATTTTGTCTCTCCTGTTACGAAGGAGTCTCTCTCTCTCTCTCTCTCCGGATGTGTGTGTGTGTGGGGGGGGGTCCTTGTCTCCTTCTTCAGTTAGTAGTGAACCAGCTATCATCGCTAATTCGTTGCCGGAGGGGTGGCGAATACGAGATAAAACTATTTGGTTAGAGCTAAAGGCATTCTAAGAGCACTAATAGGAGAGGTAGAAAAACAGTAGTATTTTAGGTTTCTTACCAATATAAGTAAGTACATATAAGAACGTAAGGTTTATGCACAGATAGATTATTTTATTCAAAATAGCAATCTTATATACACATTTGTTATTGAAACATAACAGTTTTGCAAAGGTCACTGGGAATTAATTAAAATGTATTTCTCTACAATCAGGCAGAGAGTTTAGATATCGATAATTAAACCATTACATTCACAAGAGGTTATTAAAAACAGCAAAGTTTGATCGCTGTTCACGTGATTCTATACTAGAACATTATTCTTTTCCCCATTGGTGGAGGATGATGTTAATGATGAAGCTGTCGCTCTTTAGAGTCGATAGTTGATTCCTTAGATCGCAGTGTTGACAAAATAGATCGAGTGTCGTGATGATGTTCGTGAAGAATAAAGAATACGGCTTTGCACCTTTTGCGCGAAGAATGGAAGTGGGAAGGGAGATCCCTCTTTAGGTAAAGGTGTTAGGTTGTGCTAGCTGCAGCCCAAACCTGGGGTGGGTCATCAGCAGAACGCAGATGACTGCAGGTTAGGGCTACAGTTTCAACAATTGTCTGTAGTCTTTTCATCTGGCTTCTTCCATGCAATCTTCTTCAGACTGTTGAAGTTGAGTTGATTGCAAAATAGTTATACCAATTTTTTAAGATATATGTAAGTAACAAGTCAGTTGGCTGTTGATGGCCTGCTTCGGATATGATTTCTGGCATGGTTAATCTCAAGAGCAAACTTTATGGTATTGATTTATTCCTGAGGATTCAAATATTCCATTATTTCTAGGGATTGAGTGCGATGTCAGGTCTGCGGATAAGATGTCTCCTACGATCCTTACACCATGCTAACTCGATGTAGGAAAGAGGAGCTGCTTGTCTGAGATGGGATTTCTTGCAATTCTCTTGTGGAAGAGGGGCTTCGTGAGTATTTCATGAAGCAAGATGACTTTTCTTGTTTATCGAAGGTCTAGGCTTTTTCAACTCCCCTTCCCCCTTATATTTCTGATATATTTTTATGAGCTTTTCTGGGGATTAGAGTCTTCAGTGTATGGCAGGGGCCCATTGGACGCTAACTGTTTCATTATTATTACTCTCCCTGAGATAGATGCAGTGGATCGTACCCCTGTCCATTTTCCTTGTTTTTGTTTGAAGAATTGCATTAGTGTGTCCCAGTTACTGATGGCATGCGAATGTTTGTTTCCAAGTGGAGTTCCAAGATATTTGTTTTCCTCATACGACCAGTGACCAGTGGGATAGGCAGTTCTGCCTTTTTAACTCCTGCACCATAGTCCGTTTGTGGAGATTTAGTTTTGCTTCTGAAGCTTCCTGGTGCACTTGATATGTCGTTTTTATGTGTGATAAATCTTCATCCTGACGGACTATAATGGTGTTGTAATCGCATAGGCTGCCAAGGTCAGTGTTTTTTAGGAAAGAGTCAAAAGAACACGCCTTCCTTTATCTTCACAGGAAAGGCTCTATGGAAACTGTGTAAAGCAAGCAGGATAGTGGATAGCCTTATTTTATTCCCCTATTGTATGGCACTGGTGCAGTTAGATTGTTGTTTATTTTTACAGAAAAGTGGGCATTATTGCACAGCATCTTGATTCCCTGAATGACGTTTGGGCCCCCAAACCACAGATTCCAAGAGGTTGCACAGCTAGGAATGCCTAATAAGGTCTGAGACTTTCTCTTTGTCCATAGTTACAACGCCCATACTCTTGTTTTTATTAGAAAGACTTATTAGATTTCTGATGAGGTGCAGATTGTCATGGATTGTCCTCAGATTTCATTGGGATGGCGCGTAGCTCAGATAAAGTAATTTCATTCTGTTAGCAATAGCTTTGGATATAATTTTTTTTGTCGGTATTTAATGATGGAGTTGGGTTGCAAGTTTTTCTGCCTACGTAATTCCCATACCTTGACTTGGCTTCCATGTCAAGGTCTTGGGAATGGCTAGAAGCAATTAATCAAAAAAAAAACATAAGAAAGAACAAAAAAGAAAGAACAAAAGAAAATGAAAAAGAAAAAAAAGAAACGTACATAGAGAATTCAGCAGGATCATCTTAAAGATGCATGAAAAGTATGCTTTTCATGCGTCTGCATTTGCTCAAATGAATTCATCATTCAACCAGTTGTGAGACCAGAAATCCAATGAGATTACAGTTCTAAATTTACCTTTCTCTGATCGCTAAATGTATTATATAGATCAAAACTCTTATTTCCCTTACAATATGTCTCCTTTTTGTTATTATAAAATCTGTTTCATTAAGGATATGGCAGTGTGGACTTCTCCATATCCATTTATGATGTTTATTCTTAATAAAGTATTAATTCGTAATAAACAGTCTCTCTTCATCTGTAAATTCCAGCAGTATTTCTCCTCCTTTATTCCTCTTCCCTACTCTAAATTTTCTCATTCATTTTGAGTTATTCTTTTCTCTTTTTTGTTTATAAGAAGAGTATTAAATCCATTACTGTGATTTAAAATTTATTAACTTTTAGAAAAAGAATTCTTCCTTGTCTTCACCAGAATGATCTGAAGTTGAGGCATATATTTGCACTATTTTCATTTGAATTTTTCTTTTTTTATAAGTATTTCTGTTCTTCTATTCGGTTTAATATATCTTCCATGTCAATTATATTATCTTTTAATTTATTATGAATTAGAAAATCTACATCACCACAACCGATGGAATTGTTATCAAGGTTAGAATGGTATAATAAATATCTGTTCTGTGATTTAATAAAAAAAATTAAAAGATAATATAATTGACATGAAAGAAATATCAACCCGAATAGCAGAATAGGAATACCTATAAATAAAAAAATTCAAATGAAAATCGGTTCTGGCTTTTCAGCTGCTGCACCACAGCCCATTAGCTTTGTGGAGATTTAGTTTTGCTCCTCAAACTTCCTGGTATAGTTGATATATCGTTTGTATATGTGAGAAATCTTCGTCTCTTCCCTCTTCTTCGCATCTCTGAAAGTGCGATCACATCCGTTTATTGTTTTCAGCCTTTCTAAATCGCTCTTCTAATCGGGTTTCAACATGAACATATGAACACATTTGTAAGTGCTAATGAATATTTTTCTAGAGCAGTGTTGTTTCTAATTTTTATGATTGTTTTTTTTTTCATCCTTTTTATCTCCGATACAAACCTCCAGAAAACGTCTAATTTGATCATCATTCTGACGAGATTGAAATGTCTTATTTGGGTAATTACAGTGTTCTTTATAACCCCATGAAGACTAATAATGCTGGAAGAGAAGGCAGGCTCACACTGCATGAGACGAAAAAATAACAAAATAAGAAAGCTCACCCCTAGCCTCCAGATAATCTAATACCACTAAGGGAAGGAGCGAAGAAAAAAAAATAAAAGAAATTTATGCTAGTCTACAGATATAGTATCTACAGGTATCTAAAGTTTTTGGAAACGCTCTCTGCTGTTTGAAAAAGAAATAATAATGAATGTGCAATGCACTTGTCAAATGTTGTGAGTGTTGCTACAAAAGACCAACATTTTCCTATTTTCCCAGAACTGAATGGCTTTATCTTCGCATTATCTAAGCAATCGCCTAAATACAAACCACTCATCGGAACTATAGTTAGGAAAAATCAACATTCCAATGTCGAAAAGATCTGCCTAGAGTTCGAAAAATCTACAGCCGGTTCAGGGTAAGTTAGGAAAAGAACACTACATAAGATTGTAGAAAAAATAACTCGCCTGGCGTAATGCTGTTTTTCGTGGTATGTACTCCGAGTTTTACCTGTAACGATGGATATGAAGCCGGATAATATAAGGCTTTCTGCACGGTAGCAATTTTACGGAAGTGATCTAGGAGTCTTTCAACAGACAATGTACCAAGTCATTCTGCAGATGATACTGAAGCGGATTAATGAAATGACGTGGAAAAACGTGTGTGACTTACACAGAGTTTAGATTCTAACTAAACGAAATAGAATTGGGACGAACTGGAACTTCGGATTCTGAAAGTGCAACGAATAATAACACGAAAGTGAGTGGTTACATTCATGACAAAATTCATATTCGTATGTATGAATCATATTATCACAAAATGTGAACAGGTTGAAAATGTTGCTAAAAGACTGGAAAGTTTGAATGAAGTTATAATATGTATCAAACTATGTAGTAGTGTCTCCATATTGGTTATTGGATCATTCAGCTTACGTCGCTTGTGCGCGCGCGCACACACGCACACACAACGTTTTTGTGCAGTATGTTTCTAGCTTGTATTTCATAAATAAAAGAACATGAATTAAAAAAAAGCATATTTCTTATAATTATTTATTAAAGAACCTTTTAAACGATTTCATAATACTTCATCACTTCCTTCTGTATGTTGGGGGGGGGGCAGCGTAATTTAGTATTGCGATAAAACCGAATTGTCTCCGTTTCTATCTCGCTTTCATGATTTACAAAATTCATCAGTATTAAAAGCTGATTGCAAGAAAGCTTTGCTTCCAGTCACAGAAAGATTTAATTTGATAAGATAACACACCCACTATTTATTGGTTTGAAAAGAGGAAATAGGATCCACTCGGCCAACAAGATAGACCGACTGATGACCAAAACCCGTTTTTGATCATCACCATATTTTTGAACCATTTTTGAGTAACCGAAGCTTCTTGCTCGGTGTCATTTAGATACATCTCGTGAATATTGAATACAAGCGATCTGTGATATTTTTTTTATAGCAGTGTAGATATGAAATAATAACCTTATTATTAATAACATTATTATATGATAACCTTATAACGTATAACCTTATTATATGATAAGACCTCATCTCGATTACTGTGCCCAGATTTGGTCACCTCGGTTCCTTCTTGATGGGGAGGAGGTGGAGAGGATCCAGAGGCGAGTGACTAAGATGATAACAGGTCTATGGAATGAACCATATGAGAACAGGTTGAAGATTTGTGGGTTGCAGAAACTAGTTGATAGGCGGAAAAGGGGAGATATGATTGAGACATTCAAATTGCTAAAGGGATTCTATAGGATTAATTCAGAAGATATTTTTGAGATCAGGACTGGTGGTCGGAGAACTAGGGGAAACCTATGGAAGCTGGGCAAGAGTGTGGTTAGCAGGGGTGTTAGAGCTGGGTTTTTTACTTTTAGAGTGGTAAATGAGTGGAATAAGCTGCCAGAGTCTGTTGTGGGTGCTATGACGGTGAACGAGTTCAAGACAAGGTATGATAGATACTGTGAGAATGTCATATAGTTGTGTGGACATGATGTTTAGGGCCTCCCTCGATGAGTCTAAGGACTCCTGCAGTCGCCCGAAATAATAATAATAATTATTATTATTATTCTTATTTTGACAAGCCCGTGTTCTACTTATCGTTGGTATCGCTTCTGCACATCGACCGGACCAGTTGCAGCTTTTTTTTCCTTCCAAATTTTATTATTGAATTATATTCTTCAGAACATGCATACTTCGTCAATCTTTCATGCATTCCCCCCACCCGTACCTGTATTTGCCCATCGTATTATGATAGATAAATTATACATGTTGCTGTAGTAAATGTTAAGCATAGGATGTTCAACACGGTATCTATCTAAATTTTAAAGTGCTGTAAATCTCCTTGCATTTTATTTTTAATTTTCAATATTTTTTTCAGTTATATGGTATATTACAATCGTATATTAATAAAAACAAACTTTTCTTCAAAAGTTTGTTTTTATTATGTTGCCGAGGGTTTTTTATAGTTGGGAACCATATTTCCTGCACGAGTTCTAGCATTTCTTATGTTTAAACATTCCTTTTCTTTTATCTAGGTCTCTTCTGGTCTGATGTTTTCAAACTGTTTTTATTACATTCGTTTGTAATGCTTGGTTTTCACTAGTAGTATCCGAACTCTGTGACGGTGTCCTGCTAAAGTTATCAAATCAGCACCTACCCACTTTCCCTTCCATAACGTTCAAAGATTGATCGTGGGATAATTTATTTTACAATATTCCATCCCTTTTATTTTGCCATTGATTTCTCAATATACTGCATTTTTAATTCTACTACACTCACTCATTTTTCTATAAGCGTCAATTAGCATGTCTTACAACGTAATTTAAAGTAATCTTACAATTTTATCATCAAAGGCTTGTGTAGCTCAGTGGAAGTGGCGCTTGCATCCTCTGCGCTTGGTCGCTCGAAATGAGACTTAATATCAAGCCTAGTCGCCGACTGGAGGAACTTTTCTAAACCTTTCTTCGACCGATTCCCCAGTTAGTTGATCTCTGGAACGGGCAAGCGAGATTTTTTTTCCCAGAAACTCCGGTTTTTTATCTCGTAAACTCAAGAAAATCGACCGTGGTACCCACATTATTTCAGACACTAACATATCGTATTAGGGTTAGGTACCAAGAAATGGCAGCACTTGTTTGCCACGTCTTCATCGGCGGCTGCTATAATTAGTGATAGTCATGGGCAAGCTATCTCTAATTGGCTACAGGTGGAGACTGAACTGCCCACTTATTCTCCAAAAGTTAGATAGGGTATAAAGGCCTCGCCTACTCCCTGTAAGGGAATAAAAGGCGTTAGCTGATTTATTTTATATTTTAATACAATTTTATCATTTTTCCATGTACTGTTTACTTGTCCATAAAAGTCCATGGTTTCTTCATAGACGAATTTTACCAGATTGTAAACAGTTCTGGACCAGTAAAATGGATCTGTATTCATTATATGGATGCTAGGAAGCTTCATAGTTAATAATTTTCATGTTTTACGATCAAGTCCATTGAAATATCTTTGCTTACTGTCAATTATTTTTCCTGTGCATATTGATTGCCATTACAGTCTTTCTCCACTGAGCTTTCACTATAAAACTTTTCTGATTCTGCGCAGGTTCAGAGCCTATTGAGCCTGTTGTGTTTTGATTTCTGCATGCAAAAGTTTGCTGCTTAAAAATTCCTAAGCATTTGCAAGACAAAGATTGAATTTTCGTTCCATATGCAGTATTTACAATGCTGTCTGTTATTTTGCCTGGAACTACCGTCAGTGTCGAACATTTATCAAATCCAAATTTTATTCAAATATCTTCAGTGAAAATTAGAACTGTGTTGAGCAGTGACTCGTGGTATAAGCAGTGATTATTTTGCTTATAGTTTATAGCTTATAGACGTGAACCATTGATAATAGTCTTCAATATTATAATGAAGATGCAGATTTTCAGGACGAATTTCTGGAAACAATTGCAGAAAACATTAGAGGACATTAGAAGGACAAACAAATTGTAAGGATGACAGTGACTAAAGAAAGTGACTTGATTACGATTTTATGTTGGTGTTCAAAAGTTAAGGACGAACTACATTTTAAACTGTATATGAAAACATTTTCATGACTACAGCCAAATGTGATGGACATAAATTTATTGTCCGCATAATAATAAATTATATTACACAAAATGTGTTATAAGTTTCGTAAAAGTTAAATTGTAATACGTTTTTGGCAAATGCTCCATGTTTCCTAAAGAAGTAGTTAAGAAATTAATATACACTGCTTGCAGAAAACTATGCTGAGAGACATGTCAGTGTGAAATATTCCAGCCCTAAACTGTGCAGCTTTCAGAACGTCGTCCGATGCTTAGCAACAAATGATTCAAGAATTCTTGAAGCAAACTGACCCCACTCCTCCTTTTAGAGCAAGGACAAGGTCTTGTTTGTTTTCTGGAGGGGAATTTCGCAGCAATGTTTTTCCCTGTTACGTGCCAAACGTGTTCTATGAAATTGGAATCTAGGGAGCGAGAGGCCACTCGATTCGATTAATATCCTGGCCTTCCAGAAGTGTCTTCACTGCTCATGTATGATGGTATGGTATGGTATTGTCATCTATAAAAATAAATTCCTCTGCTACAACAACGCAGATCAATCGATCATGACGTTGGAGAACTTCGTAGCAATATTGTTCACCGGCCAGAGTCCCTTTTTCAAGCACTTGCAGCTCGATGCATCCATTATGCATAATGCCTCCCCCACACCATTATCCCAGCACCGCCGTATCTATCCCTTTCAAGCACATTCTCACGATGGTAAGCAGTACCACTTTCACGGCAGATCAAATGTCGCCTAGAATCGGAGGACAGACGAAATTAAGTTTAATTTGATTTATACAAGAAATTTAAGAAAACATATATATATATATATATATATATATATATATAATAAAAAATAATAATTTGTGAGTTCAACAAATCTTCATCATCGGCCTGTAGAGTAAGATAGGCTGAGAGTCAGCAGATAGTAGGAGAGGAAATACAGATAGAGTGCATAGTGGTAGAGTAGGTTAAAGAGGCCTCAGTTGACCTGTTTTAGCTGTTTTCCCCCCAGGGGCGTTTCTAAAACGGTCGTTGATTTTTCACTTTACAAAAAGGAAAAATCCTAAAAAGGAAACATGTAACAAAACAAACAAAAAAAAGTACAGAGAAAAGCAAAAATTGAAAGGTAAACTTAGAGGTGGAGGAAGGATCTGGCCCGAGTGATGCAGCTCACAAGGAACTGCACCGCCTCGCTGTAAGCCTTAGCCGCTCGGGTTCTCAGGTCCTCTCCCACCTGTGGGAGCTAAAAACCAGTGAAACTGAGTACAGAAATACACAAGGTGGTTACTGTTCCTTACTTTTGTTGTGGGCTGTTATGATTCTTTTGGCCACCTCACTTCCCTTGGCCATGTCTAGTTTGCAGAGAGCAATGTAGAACGCCGAAGCTGCCTCCTCGTCTATATTCATGGCTACCTCTACTTGCTCAGGGCGGATTTTGCTGATGTCATCAACGAAGAGGTCACCCCATTTTGCACTGACGATGTCGGGTCCATATTTCCCTGTAAGGAGGAGTTCAGGTTCTCCTACTTTATCTATTGCCTCTTTAAACTTTTCTGCCACCCCGGGCATACCTCTAAGGAGATGTTTTAGAGTCTCTCCTGCTTTTGCATGAGGGACTTCTGGGTGTTCGGTTTCAGATACTTTTGCTGTTTTGAGATTTGTCAGCTCTTCTTCCTGCGGACTTAATGGCCGTTTGGAAGTTTTGGTGTTCGTCTCCATCTCTCCTACAGCTTCTTCTACTGTATCTGAATTGGCGATGTCTATATTGGCAGTGGTAGCTTCGCTTTCGTCCGTGGGAGTTACCATGATGGTTTCTGCATTGTCAGTATCTTCTGTTGGGATCGTATTGCTAGTCTCTGCAATTCTGGTTGGTTTCCCTCCCTTACGGGACCTTTTCGTTGTCTTAGACATGGCGGCATGATCAGGAGTGGCCTCAAGAGGCGGAAACTCTTCCTGTATTGTGACCTTTTCATTAGTTGGTTTTGTTGCTGATGTGACTGCACCACCCATCCTCTCTGCGAGGGTTCTGGATGGGCAGGTGTCGACTTTGTGGTCAGTGACCCCACATTTCAAACAAGCTGCCTCACATTTTTCTTGGTTGTGGCCAGTTTTTAGGCAGTTCTTGCATTTTATGCGAGGGCAGTCTGCCCCAAGATGATTGAAGGCACTACATCTAAAGCACTGCTTTTTGACGCCTGGGTAATTTACCATTACCCGGGCAGATCCTATGAGGACAAAGTTAGGAACTTCGGTCCTCATTTCAAGAGAGATAGTTACCTCCCCTGACTTCCACTCAGGATTGTCTGAGTCATTGTGAACCTGGATTTCCCGTACAACTCCCCACTTAGAGAATACTCTGTGAATTATATCGTTGTTCTCTGCGTATTCTAGGGGAAATCGTGGTATCTTAAGGGTTCTCAGGATGCTCCCAACCATGAAGGGAGATACTTTTACTTTGCCACAGTCAAACCCTTTGAGAAGCTTTTCTCTGGTCTCGATATTTTTGTTCACTACCTGGTATCTTCCTCCCCCATAAGGGGTAAATCCAAAAATATTCTCTGCGCCGACGAAGTCTATGATAGCTTTCGCCATCGCCCTTGCCGGTATTGTGGCGTCAACCTCAATTCCGAGAGTACGCACACGCGGCAGAATGGAGGGCATGATCAGATGGGGGAGCCTAACTATTCCCACCACCAAGTGTTTGATATTTCCCCAGTCTGTGGTTTAGGAAGTTCTGCAAATTTCCCGTTAAATATCGTGAAACCCGATGGGACTCGTACCGATATTAACGGTTAAGAACAGAAACTATACAACTATACTACACACTTGATCTTAGCCAAATGGCCGAGAAGCGATCTATATATATATATTCAATGTATAGCACTAAGACGGCAGTATTAATTTTGTACTTAAAATAAGATTATATGTTCACAGTGCAGTTATTATGATTATAATTAGTCTAATTTTATAGTGCAATATTGACATTAATTTGTCGAATTGAAAAGTTACTTTACAGCAATTTATATATGCTTAGAAGCTTTTTATATGCAGCAGTTATTCAACTAAAACAATTACATTTTCATGGATAAAAACTGTGACTGACTGGCAGAGGGAATTCTTCCCAAAATTAAAGTGGTGAATTTGTCACGTGCATGAATAAAGGAAAAACAACACAAAACCTTCACATCAGATGAAGTGTAAAAGTATTCAGGAGAAAATAGAATGAAAATTATTTTAAAAAAAAATTAAACTTAAATGTAACTAAATGTAATAGAAAAATCACAAGTAAATGCACGTTGCAAAAGAAAAAGAAAGAAAGAAAGAAAGAAATTTTCATCATTTTGTATTTTAACAAGACGTAATTAAACGAGTGTTTGAAGTTAACTTACGGAAAATTTTACAGCTTTACGTAAGCAGTATTTTCTGTATAATTAACGAATGCTTTGAAAGCGTGAATAGCTAGTAATTAAGTAAACAGTATTACACGGTGTGCATGTTGGGTGAATCTACGGACAGATAGTTTCACTGCAGTGCACAAATCCGACGCGTTATAATTGAGATGACTTGTGACAAAAATTATACACAAGAAGATAACACGAGTGTTATTAGGTACTCTGTTCATGGGTTCTGATCTGCAGTCGAACTTACGCATACTCCTTTGGGTATAATAATTACCTGTAAGATGCTATTAATGGATCGATAGTTAGAAAAGAAAGAAAGAGTAAATACAGAGCGAATGACGTTGACTGTATATGAAATAATATTAGTAAAACATTAATGGCATTAGCTAAATATATTTTTATGCCACTAACGATCAGGCATTATCATGAAAATAATTTCGTTAAGTGACGTTTCTAATGTTCAGAGAATTGCGGTTTTGTTTAAAATTAATAAAAAAGTCCATAATACACATTTCTGAAAAAAGTGTATTAAAAAGCACTTTTAAATTAATGAACAGCAGGCAGAAGTTTATTATTATAAATGTATTAAGCATTTTCTTTGTTATTGAAATAAACATCTGGATCGGAATCAAATTTTTCAATATTTAAATTCATTTTCAGCTATAACAGATTACAAATAGAAAACAAATCCTTATCCAGACCACGGTACGAATATACTATAGGTTTACTAACAGCCTTTTGTGAGTGCGAACTAAAAAATTAGATGCAGTTCTGATGTTTCAGAATCGCCCATCTTTGAATGAAATTTGCCGTTCGGCTCCATTTGTTATTTTCGCTTGAATTTGAAATAGTGAAATAAATACTTAACATCCCCCTATTACGTATAGTTTATAATACCGAGCGTGACATTTGATGGAGGATTTGAACCTATTTTAATTTTACACTTGTTAAGTATTCTTATTTTCCTTTAAGCAAACTGATATTATCAAAATGACCATTTCGTTTTCTAAATAGATAACCATCATTTATAATTATGATATGCCAGCAAGATCGAAAGTAAAGTAAAAGAAAGTGAAAAAGGGGAAAAAATAACGATTTTTTCAAAATAAATATAGAATTTTGTATTTTCTGTCATTCATGTTTCACGATTATTTTCAACGTAGATTTATTATTAAAAGGAAAACATGACTATTAATAACAAAAAAAGGACGTATTACAATGATTTGAAAGCACTGGAAGATGGCGACCTGTACTATCCGAAGAGTCTGCAATAGTCAATTCTTTCAATATTTAAATTGGTTTGCTGAATCCGATCTTTACAATTTCCTTTAAACAATCGTTAAATGAAATAAAATTTTATGTCATACTTCCATTGCACCCTCTGTGTGAATAGATGGCGTGATTCGCAAAACCACATTTTGTGGACACAAGATGGATATACTCGTAAATTATACAATAGCCAGTTTCCAGGCAATATAAAAAACTCCGTGAGCGCATAAAACACACACACAGAGAGAGAGAGAGAGAGAGAGAGAGAGAGATTGAAATATCCCAACATTCGAACATGATCTAAGGATATCTGTAGGTTTACGTGTGCAGTAGACTAGAATATCTATGCAATGAACTGTTGACAAAATAGATTGAAATCTTCACAATATCCTCTTAAGAAGAATGCGAACGGGCGGCATATTTTGATATTTAAAATCCATAAAGTAATTGATATTTGAGATCCATATAGTAATCTTAAAAAACGAAAGTGCATTTAACGTGCAGGAAGTTCCTGTTGTAAAGAGCTTCAGCGAACATAAATCATGTCACGATTAATCAAGGTTTGGAAAGTATGATACCTCTGAGAAGTATGATGACAGAATTCTCAGTGATATGTCTTGCTCTGTTTATTATTATTAATATTATTATTATTATTATTATTATTATTATTATTATTATTATTATTATTATTATTATTATTATTATTATTATTATTATTATTATTAGGAGGTGGAGGAGGAGGAGGAAGAGGAGGAGATTAAGCACATCTCTGGAGCGAATTCAAACTTCGAATGGATATAAGGATCGTTTGAATAGAAACGTTCAGACAAACCAAAGTGTAAAATTGTCATCCACATAATGGATCCATATGGGAGTATGAGGAGGTAGATGAAGTAGTTTAGTTTGTGCCTTTCAAAATTCTAAAATAATTTAAGTATTTTTTTCTTTCGATTTATTACGTATTAATGTAATAATTATCAACATCATGAATTTTTGGTTTCAGTATCTTTTCAAGCGGGATGATAAAAGAAATTCTTTTGAGGAAACCACATCTCCTGGGGCAGAATAACTCATCTTAAAAGGGAACGAAGAAGCATAACACAATGAAAATATTTCTTTAGATAAAAAGATAAAAAAATACATTTTACAATTTGCTCAAAAGACTTCAAGTCTCTTGACCGACTTTACGTTTTCTATTTTCCCCTTCAGGGTAGATAATCAAGTAGCATTTGCTAATATTTACTTCTTAACGTTTTCTTGTCTAATAACAGATGCGATAAATCTTTTCCGTTCTGAATAGGATATATTAAACAATCCTTTAGCTAAAACCGACTCCGATAATGCAACTATTCTAAAAATTGTTTCATTATAATTTTTACTTCTAGAGAAATGGATATCTTTCTTTATTCTAAGTGATTTCTTCAAAAGTGGTATTTATGGATCTTTCAACAAATCACTTGACAAATTTCAGTTGAGAAGAGACTAAGAAACAGCACATCATTTTTGCTATTTTTATACTAATGTACTCTTGGTGACAACCACTGTTGGAGATATTCCCCACAAATACCAAAATATGTCTACTAAAATATTGAATACTTCAAACCAGATCAGCATTTCACAAATGGCGTAACTGTGACCAGAAATTATTGCTGCACATATTAAAAATAAGGTTATTTTTCTGAATCTACTAAACAATATGCTGTTGACGTTTAGCAACTCACTATCAATTGCGAATGCTACGTGTTAGTTTCTCTCTCTCTCTCTCTCTCTTTCTCTCTCTTTTGATAAATGAAAATCATACCAACAAAAGACATTTAGCCTGGCATGCATTGGTATCAGTACTACCATGAGTGGGCTAAAAGTATAATAATTCGAGAAAAACCTCCTCTCGAGATCAGTCATCAACCTCTTGCAAAGCCACGAGGCTTCCATTGAGCAGAGAGTTGGTATCACCGGGAGATGAAAATCCTCTGTTACCTAAAACACAATCACAAGACATTTGTGCACAGGTGGGATTTGAAACTCCAGACTGTTGGTTAGAGAGTTTACGCTAACCTCTCGGCCAACCTGGAGTTCAAATGCAAGTTCAAGTTGTTTACTCCTGAACAAAGGCTTCAGAATATCATAAAATTGATATTTTGGTGGTGTTTTCAGCATTTGTAAGACATTCCCATAAGACCTAAATCTCAGTGCTCGTTTACTCCAATTTTCATATTATGTAAGGCTTTTTTTGCTCTAAGTCACTTTGAGTTTACCTCAACTTTGTTAGCATAAAGTTTTACATAACACAAACGTGAACTTGGTTAACTGCCATAATATTCTGAACAAAGAATTGCATCTTGTTTATGCTTAGACAGTCAATTTGTTTATAGTTTAATAATTCGCATCGTATAACATTTTTGATCGGAGAATAATTTCGCTTCGAGACCACTGCTTTGCTTGATGGATTCCTGATATGAGAAAGAAATTCCATGTTTAGTCTCTATAGCAGCGGACAAGGAAATGAACAAAAAATACAAAACAAAATTAATAGACAAAAAATAATCCATAGCTTACTCACTGTACTGATGTATTACAGGTTTCAAACTTTTCTTGGATTTTAAATCATGTCAAAAATCTAAATAATATGAAAATATTACATGCCGAAGTGTTTGATTATATTTGTACTGTCATTATTTTTAACAAACTTCTTCAATAAATTTAATCTCAAAAATATTGAAATATATCAACGTCAAGTTCCAGTATGTTTTAGCATCTATAACAAATTACGCGCTCCCCAATTTAGTTTCCATTTTAATTATTTTTTTTTTTGTTCTTGCAAAAGGCTATTGCGTAACTTTCTTAAAATTTTTAACATTTCGAATATTTCTATTTCTTTAAATTACGAGACTTCGCTAGTTCACTTTTGTCAACTTTGAATTCTTGTTCCTGTCATTGTTGGCGTTGTCGAAAAAAAAAGCTCTATTATTATTATTATTATTATTATTATTATTTTGAATAGAGAACATTACAAGTGTTAAGGCTATTGCATCATTACGTCATAAATGATTAAAAAACTGCAATTCATGACCATAATTGTCTATGCTAGCACAATCGCCATACTTCTACAATATTCTTCTCAAAGTGGATTGAAAGTGCTCAAATGATTTTTGATCATTTCAACCAATCAAAATGCTGAATACGAATTACAATCTCGAACCCAACCAAGACTGTAAACTTTGTCATAATTTACATTCAAAATCAAAATAACGTTTAAAGGTTTTTACACTTAATAGTAGTCAATGGTCTTGAATTTTTGAGAATTCATGCGATTCGTAGGAATGACAAAAGAATACGCAGCCATCGAGATGTAATGGCATGTGACGTTCCAGTGCACAAATTAAAGTTTTCATGAGTAATTCACTTATTCCAATACCCCATAAAATTGCAATAGCCCCTCCCCCTTTATTCCAGTTTGAATACCTTAATGTTCGGCTCTTCCCTTCAGCCTCCTTTAAAATGAACTCTTACGCATGTCACAGCTACGTTGAAGTAAAAGCCGAGGAAACCTACTATCGACGTATTTGTACATGCGCCTACATATCTGCCTCTACACCCGCTCTGCTCCTCTTCCGATATTGATTGGCTAAGCTTTGTAACAAGATTTGACCTCCGCTACAGAACGAATTAAATGAGACCACAATAGTATGCCTCACAGTCAGATAACCACTGCTTCCGTATCCATCAGCTGCTCTCCGCATCCCATCCACAGGGTAGTGGTTGCTTCTTCGGAGAAATAAAATGATAAAGGAATAATAAACTTTAGTATCATTATTCATATATCTTGATCGTTTCTGTTGGAGAGCTTTCGGTATTGTGGTACCACCATCACACGAAACTCATTAAACTGGGTTATTGTTAGAGGGTTCTGTATTATTTTTCATTCTCATTGTTTCGGAAACAATCATAGATTTTGAATTATTTTGTAGCCATTACATGATGATCTCACATACGTTTGCACATTTTAAAGACTAATAATGAACCAAATAAACGTGGACTAAGATTTTCACTTGCACAGTTACATACATTTAGAGCTCATATTACTTAAAATTCGACGAAAGAAGAGTTAGCCAGTCTCATACGGTGGTAGGATTTTTTTTAACAGGAAATTCTGTTTTTCTTCCCCCAGAACCGACAAACCAGCCTCGTAAACACACACGGATTACAGTCATGAATATTACCTTCAGGGGACGCAGCAGAGAAGTGACGAACCGGCAGCGTTAATTCGTAGTAAGCCCTCATTAGGGGCGACTCAACCCGTCCTAAGCGACGGATGAGATGAATAGAATATAGGATTACTTAAAAGTTATATTGAACTTTTCCTGATACGTATTTAAATTTTAGAATTAGAGGTATTTAGCAGAGCTTTCGAACGCAGGACTTTCCTCTTGAAAGGCAAAGGCAAATATCATCTCGTGGCAAGGCTACTAAGGAGTCCAAATACGAAATGATGACATGTTAATGAACGATGGCAGTGGTTAAAATGCATTCTCTGGATAGATTTTCTATTTTGTGAAATAAAAAAAGTCAGGTTCGATTCCGAAAACAAAACTATTTTCTCTCTCTCTCTCTCTCTCCATTCTTTCTCTGACTCTCTTTTTGCCTTATGAGAATAGCGAACTCACCTTCAGCAGAGATTTGTAACTGTTTATGCTTATTAACCTATAAACATGAAATGCCATTTAATTTATGCATGCATTTATCTGCATTACCCTCCCACCTATTTTATACTAATTAGGATGTTTCAAAATAATATTGAACTGTCTATTTAGCAAAACACTGTATTACGTTAAGCAAAATTTGAGTTTGTGTTTCGTGTTTATTGAGAATGTAGGCAAATGCATCATGCAACGATAGATACACGAAAAGTTTGGATCACGGGACAACAGGTTAGTGTGATTAATGCTCAGAGGCCAGCAAAATTACATATAAGAAAAAAGAAGAAAGGTTATTTCAAAATCCATTAATTTTCAAATACGTAGTTTTTTTGTGTGTATATTTAAATTTTTATTTGTACTATTTTACATGTGATTGTCGCTAGCTAGCATCATTATTTAGATCAATGTGATACATCGACATACTTTGTTTCTCTCAATTACTGGCATTTTTTAAGGGGAGAAAGGGTTTTCCAGAATCTATGGATGAAAATGACGAAAGTTTACGAAAATAAACGA
Organism: Typopeltis vanoorti; assembly: GCF_054136105.1. Taxonomy (NCBI): domain Eukaryota; kingdom Metazoa; phylum Arthropoda; class Arachnida; order Uropygi; family Thelyphonidae; genus Typopeltis; species Typopeltis vanoorti. The sequence continues at coordinate 147,763,530 of NC_143552.1, read as the reverse complement.
GTAATATGAAAGAAAAATAAACAAACTAAAAATAAAAGAACGAGGAAAGAAAGAAAAGACTTAAGAATTTAATTAAATTGAATAGAGAGAGAGAGAGAGAGAGAGAGAGAGAGAGAGAGAGAGAGAGAGAGAGAGAGAAACGTATTCTCCGAATGACTCACTATCAATGACAGTAAATAGTCAGTCAGCCTTGTTCTGATTAAAATTTACATACCAACAATTGGTATGTAAACTTACGGTTTTTCCAACTGGAAAGAAACTAATTGGCATTAATTTAGAGGAAAATGAATTAACTGAGATCGAATATTTAAATGCGCTAGTTAAAAGAATAATAAGAAACCCGGCACTTGGACAAAAACAGGAAAAAAATTCAAATATTTATATGAACAAGATATTTTCATAAATGATCGCATGCATGACAAATATCCCAAACGAGGGCGACATGGATGAGATTTTCAAACGATCTGGGATCAGCAGAGCTAAACGCAATCAGGCATCTGTGTTTCCATTCCTGGAGCAAATACACCAAATATTTTCTTATGCGCAGTAAAGTCTTATATTAAAAAATAGAAGGGATAAAGACAAACTCCAATTTTTTGATAAAAAGATTTAAAAATCATTAAAATATTTTATATTATTATATTTAACATATAACTTTCCCCACTTCTTATGAGTTTTAATATTACAGTTTTTTCTAGTACCTTTTTCACAATATCTTATCGTGTCTTACAAACATTTTTCTTTCCTTAATACTGAGCTACTTCTTGCATTTCATTAAACCAACTTCATTTGCAATTTATCGGTTCTCCAACATTTTCACAACTCCAATTTTCACAGCTTTCTTATATTTCATAATTATGTCAAAATATCAAATATGATATTTATTGAAGAATTATGTGACTTGGAATAAAAATAAGATACAGCTATTTAAAAAAAAAACAACTATGATACTGCTTTTAATTACGTTTTAATTTCGACAGAAAATTTATATATCATCTGTTTAAAGTAAAATGACAAAAAATAAAGTCTGTTAAATGGAAATCATTTTAAGAGTGAAGTGGAAAAGCAGGCAAAATTTCTATTTTTTTTTCTTAATGACGTTACACCTCATATGCAGTACGTAACATTTTACAAGATATAATTTATTAACATTTTACAAGATATAATTTATTAACATTTTACAAGATATAATTTAACGTAACATTTTACAAGATATAATTTATTCGGTATCAAATAAGTTGTATCTCATCATATTGTCTTTGACGTCATGCTGAAATTCCTGCTTTTAAAAATAATGCTTTTACGATTTTTTTCATAGTATCATTCTTCCATGATTTATGTTTTTCAGTTACTAACGGTTTATTGTACTGCCATTCTTGAATGTCTTTTTAAGTTTTTTTTTTTCCCTTCATGTAAACACGCTTTGTTAATGCAGTTGTGTCTACAGGAATTATCTGATACATCATTCCTTTCAAATTATAAGTTAACTTGTTTTCTTATCTTAAATTTCTTCTTCTTCCCTTCATGTATTAGGCCTACTATCCTGTTACGGAACTATCCTTAGCTCTTCTAAACCGTACTCGTCCCAAGGATAAGGTGGCTAGCCCTATTCCTCCCTGTATGTCCTATGTCTGTAGCTGCGTGTGTTCACGGGGACGGTTTGCCTGCTTGCGAGAGGAAAACCCCCAGATAAACTGGTAGAAAAACCCTGTTGTCAACGCCCAAGACCAGCTAACTTGGCTGTATCCTTAAGCTCCTCACGACGGCGATGGGAATCGAACCCACGACACTCCTTTCCCAGACATATGGTTGCGAATCGCATAGTCACTAGGCTAACCGCGCGGACTATCTTAGATTTAATTTTCTTAAATTAATAAGAGTATTTGTCTTCTGGATTTCGGACTGTGTCCCTTAGAATACTAATGAAAGAAAATAAACACGCATGTGGAGAAAAAGAGATTTTTCTCTCAGGACGCATACCATGTAATAAAGTAGAAAATAATTTGCATTATAAATTGCTAATAAATACATTGAAATTTTCTATTAGGACATTAAAAATAAATAATAGCCCAGTATAGCGCATATAAATTTCGCTAATCAGAATAAACAAAAATAGAAAACCGATAGCATTTTACCGATTAATTCACGTATTTCCTATTTTCATATGACAACCAATTTTATATATGATATGTAAATGCAAGGTTTCATTAAGGCTGTTAAACAACCTTAAGATTTTTAAGGACAAGGATGCCTGAAAAATAGAACTCATAAGAACGAATCTGACAATGTTGAGGTGCTTGTTTGTGCTTATTTTGTACATTTTCGTTCTTTTCTCTAGGATAAATAATTTGCTATAAAACTCAAATTGCTTATCTTCTCAATCCCCAATTGTTCAATTACTCAATGTTGAAATTATTCGATTGAGAAATGCTATATTATATGCTAAAACTACAATTAAGTAGAATATAAAATATTAAATAAAAAATAAAATTTTTCATAAAATTTCTGTGCAAATAAATCATAGTATGATATTTTTATATTACTATCTAAAATTTTTTAGATAGTAATATAAAACTAAAACTTCTAAAATATTTATAAAATATCAAAGTAAACCTTTATTTTTTAATATTCTGAGAACTTTTATATTAAACGAAATTCAAGCAGTTGAATCAGAAATTATTACACCTGACTAAACCATTTGGCTACTGATTACTTATTATACAACATTTTAAATATGATTTCTTCATTTTTATAAACTATTTTAGGCATTTATAAACGTAACGATAAAAAAATAGATAAAATAGATAAAAAATGCCACCGTTTGAATAGATATCCGTGTTTCTAGGCCAGTATAAATATTGCTGGTGTCACGATGAAAATCAAAAATAGGTATTTCCTAATTGAATGGCGCATGTCTCGTTGTTCTTCGAACTGTGCTGTGAAGGTGTCTAACATGATGTAAATGTTGATGCGAAAGAATGCTGCTTAATATTCAGATTCTCCCAAAACAGAAAGAAAGAAAACGATCATTCTCAATTGGCTCTTGAAGAATGTTGTTGATAATTTCATCAGTGATATTTGTGTTTTGATTGAGACGGTCTTTAAAATATTTTTTCCAACAGTGATTGAGATAGTCCTTGAAGAGAGTTCATCCGGCTTTTGGTTGGATTGGATACTATGTTTTGATAGGCCTAAATAAACTATGTAAGAGTAACAAGCGTCAACAAGATTGCATTTCCTTAGATGTTTACAGCCAGTAGTGGTTTTTTCAGTAGTTCCATTTTTCCTTTGTACCTCTGCTTTTTCGATCTTTTCTTTGCAGTTAAGAATGTTAGATGTAACTGCCAACCAGTGTTGCTCAACTCTCTCGTTTGCTGGATGTAATATCTGTTGAGATATTGTTGGGTCTACTCACACCATGCGGGATCGATCAACATCTTCAGTAAGCATCAACAATAAATCTCTATTTATGTGTTATATATCTTAATCATCTGATTCCTGATTGGCATGGTAGATCGAGTACGATGACGATAACTATAATTTGTCAGTCAGGTCTCTTATGAGAATAAGGCCATCACGATCACAAACACGAAACATGATAGGACAGTAGAAAGTACACGGTATTGTAATCAGTTATTACACTGCACTTTTCTTTACGACATGTCAAACATGGGATGCATATGAGACAAAGTGGTTTAGTTTAGTAAAATACCAAAATATTATGTTTAAACGCAGTGGCTTGTATACGGAGAACAGCAGATATGTCCCTCACGTAGAAAGAAAATAAAAACACTATTACGTTTGCTTTACAACAATAACTATACACAGACATGTCAGTATAAGTCATTTTATGCTATTTAATCATATTTTTTCTTGATAACAGCAATAACTCAAAAATTAAGTATGCACACTCTAACTGAGTTCACATATCACCGCTGAAAAATAAGAAAAGGAAAACACTTAGATTACATTAAATGTACAGCACTTTATTTATCATTACACGATGAGTTCCAGTAATGCATATTTACGGCAAGGCCTGCTTAGATTGTGGCTTTAAATCGAGCTCTTAGCCTTTAATAATACAGGGTGGCGCAAAGTAGTGAAGGAGTTTACAATAATAATAACTTTTTAAAGTTTAAGTTTTGAATTTATTTCTCTTCAAAACAGTAACATATATTCATGGAGAATTTTATGTGCTAGGTATGGAAGACTATGTGCGGTAAGTGACCGCCATTTTCGGTTTCACAAAGTTGGGCTCTTTTTGAAACATTTTCTATATTTCCAAAGAGCCCAATGTTCTCCTTGAGCTGGCTTTGTGGTTCTGGGTTTATTCACATACACCCTCTCCTTAAGATGTCCCCAAAGGAAAACGTCAGGGGCCGTTAACAGAGCTCCCTAATATTTAATTATAGTCTAACACTGAATATATAGAGCTAAGCAATTGCTGTTGGCCTGTTATGGAATCTCTCATTAAAAGTTGGTATGATATAGCTGACTAGTTTTAAATTCTTCTGCTTCTTTTCGTGTCCAAAACCACATTTGAAAGAATCAATCTACTTTATTTCCTTTTCCGAAAGAAAAAAAAAGGATATCATGTGAATAGATGTGGTTCTTGACTTGATAGGTTTCGCAATGTTTCACGCTTTTCATCAAACCGTGAAATGAGGACTGATATGATTCCCCAAAACAAAAAATGCAGAAACTGTTCGGAAAGCAAATAGACATTTTATTCAAATCGCTTTCCACCAAATGTAATGAAATTGAGCGCATTTTGTTTTTATCTCCATATACATCTACATATCGATCTTCATAATAATCCTCTTCAGTGAAATGTTATTGGCGATCTGTGGTGGGTTCACACATGAATAAAATAAGTTCAACATGGCTACAAGAGAAAAGGTGGGTGACATTAAAAGGTCTGTGACGAGAATTTCTGATAAAATGTGTCACTGCTTAACATGAAAAATATATTTGATATGTGTGATCGTTGGAATACAAATATCGTCAGAGTAGAGGCTATAAACATTTGATATACATTTGTTTGTGTGTAGCTTGAAATACTTTAAAGAACAAAGATCTAGAGTGCGCATTGAATATTAAGATGGTATGAAAAAACTGAAAATTGGTCACTAGATTTTAATAAAAATTTACTTCTACTGACCAATTTTATTCCTCTTTATAAGATATGGATTTAATACAACATTTAATACAACAGCGATATTCCCACTGTAGTCTGATCATATTGGCAAATAATAAATATAATCAAGAAGAGACGCCATATCTAACTTGATATGGCGTCTCTTCTTGACGTATTTTTCACGTATTCTGCTTTCAACATTTAATTTACTATTTAGAATATATTCGAAAGTCGTCTCATAATTCTTAGTGATGCATTTGACATAAATAACATTGTTATTTATTTGGTTAAGATAAACCAATTGTATGTTTACAAACATTTGGCATATTTGGCTTTTAGTAAATTATTAATGTATCGGAAAATCATTGATTTTTAGAAAATTATTGGCTTATTGGCAAACAAATTATTTCTGGAAAATCATCAATTTATAGAAGAAATTATGATCTATTAGATGTAATTAATAATATACAATATTGAAGCACATGGATAGGAAATTATAGATGACTTCTTTTGACAAAAGGAAAATAATCGGAAAGTGTGAGCGAATCTCTACGAGCAAGTTGATGTTTGTGCATTGAACAATAATTACACAGTCTTATATTGTGTACAGAAGTTACACAAATCATACAAGGAATTACTTGTCTATTATATGGAAATTTTACTGATTTTTTCAAAAAATCCAGAAAAGTTACAATAAAGTTAGTAAGTCCTGTGAAATTGTTTACGCGGCTGGCAAAAAAGCACGCTCACACGTGGAATAAATTAGAGCTTATTTTTCTAGTGATAATAATAATAATAATAATATGGACTATGGACTCTGAAGTGTTCGTCATTATCAACTTCCTCGATTCAATACATGTCGAGATTGATAATCCAGCTTCGATATATTAGATCACCGTCTGCTACTACTTAAAAAAATAATGATTAACAGGAAAATCCTGGAAATCATGGCCGCACAAGAAAAATATTTTTGTCATTTTGATTTCTGTTATGGACAATTTCTACTACACTAGTAATCCGCTATTTCTCTACAAGTAGTACGTTAGATAAATGAAATTCTGTAATGAAGAGGAAGCATAGTTTTAATGTTAATTAATGCTACAAGGATCATGTTACCATATTTGCCAATGAAACTATTAAAAGATGCCGACTGATGGTTATTCTCCATGTACATCAACAATTCTTTTGATTGAAGCCAATTACGTCCTTCCACGCACTCTTGTGTGATATTCTACCAAAACGTAATCCTGCTTGAATTCACTCCACAAACGACCAAATTTCACCTCGGTTTACCTTTGATAATGCCATTATCTCTACGCGAGATGAGACATCTCTTTGCGGACTGTAAGTCCCAAATCAGCCCTTATTGTACATTGTCCTTAGATGTGGAGTGGTGCACTGAACCCCGTCTACATATGGTCGAGGCAGTCCGGGACAGGAAAATTTGGTTAACCGGTGACTCTTCATTTACTGTCTTCTTGCTCTGCCTTAAGGGAAAGCAGCACTCAGTAATCGAACGTATGTTGAGGTGCTTTTAATTTTTCAGTAATTCTTTCTGATGCTCTCCTAGTGTCCTATGAAATTTGTTCTGCAATTTCAAATCAAAATTTATTTTTAAGTAATAGCTTTCGTTAGAACACATTTCACCACCTCTACGTAACGTTTTAGGAAATGTTCACAAATGCAGGCTCAATGTGGATCGTACACACCGAAGAGTTCAACGGTGTTGCGCAGAATGTCAAGTCACAATAAATCATTAAAATTATTTAAGATTTATAATACTTTCGTACAGAACAGAACAAATGCAATAAGTCTTAATATTCCAAAACAAATCATACGCAGATTTATTTATTTACTAATGAAATGCCATCCGTTTCCTGTTGCTTATTTACCATTAGTCCACACACACACACACACACACACACACACACACACACACACACACACACACACACACACACACACACACACACACACACACACACGCACACGCACACGCACACGCACACGCACACACACACACACACACACACACACACACGCGCGCGCGCGCAGAGTACTATTATGCTATAAGTTTGCAAACTTTAATTACTAGGACTGATATGGAAAAGTATGAATCCTTAATTATCCATTCACTCCAAGACCCACAGATTCAAATCCACACCCACAAGACCCATAAATGTTATCCATACATATAATGTATGAATAACATTTATGCTATTACATAAATAGCGTAAAATTTAACTTTATGAAGTAATTGCAACAAATACATTATATCATAGTTTATACACAAAGTTATATTTATTCATTATTTCGTGTTGTTATGAACAAGTTTGTTTTATTTATTTATGTTTTTAAAGCTAATCTTTATGTATAATTAAATCCTGATTCGATGTTATCCTGCATGCGTTCGGGGCAGAAGCTGTGTAATCCTATTTGCTGCACCAGAGATCGAATAAGATAATCATCTTAGTCAATCTTTGGAACCTCATCTACTTATATTTGCAATTGGCTGCAAATATAAGTAGATGAGGTTCCTCCGATTAGCTAAATTAACTATGTACAGTTTTCTTCTGATTGTCTAGCACAACATTTCTCAAACTTTTCCTACGATGGAACACTTCACAAATGCTGAAATTTTACCGGAACGCCTTCGTCAGAGTCGAGTATCATCGGTCTCGTATTCAATGTAAAGCTAAGCTCATAATATCGCGGCAGCAGTACCACATCGCAAAAATGAGACGGCGCACACTACAGGTGTGACTGGTCGCATCGCATCGCATTGACCTTGCTTGTGACCGTACGTTTCCTAAAATAGATACCTCCTTACTTCACTCGCGCTCTGAGGTGTCGACAACCTCGGACGGCTGAGTCAAGGCCAGCGCGCGCTGGCCTTAATAGCACAATCCACAAGCAAAATGAGGAGCGCCTGATTTTCAAACCTGTTTGAACTTGTCGCAGCATTTAAAACCATTCCAGACTCATATTAATTTTGATACTTTTTCATGAAGCATATTTACTTTCCGCGGAACACTGGCGTTCCGGAGAACATAGTTTGGGAAACCTTGGTCTAGCATATGGTATAAGAAACCTTGATCTATGATTGATACAAAGGTATCATAATTAAAAGAAACACACATATTAACCACAGTGAAAATTAGTTAATTGTAAATATTTCATCCAAAGTATCTTAGGGCATCATCAGTACAGTAGTTTAAAACAATAATAGGAATAACATACAGTTAGGGCGCATGATTACAATAGAATCTCATTAAACGTGCGTAACGTGTTACAGAAGTAAAAAAAAAAAAAATAATTATTGAACACAATTTTGTATGACAATTTCCCATAATTTAGGAATAGTAAGAATGTCGTTGCGGTTTAAGTTTGGTCTGTGTAGTAGGGCTTCAGAACTTTCTTTGTATAAACGTTCATGTTTATATAAAGATCTATGTAAAAGTTTAGACTTTTCCCAATGGATCCTATCGTTTGGATTTTCAATGCCGTGTTGAGAGAGGCCAGATTTCTGGGGTTTTCGTTATTTAAAAAAGGCGTCATGTTTCCAATTTGTGTATAGTATTATCTTCAATCAGTAACTTTGATGCGTCGTGGCTACTTGTATTATTATTTTTATTATTATTATTCGGTGACACCCCAAAGAGTCATAGGACTCATCGTGGTAGGGCACACTACTCCACTACATAACACTTTCTCTTTTACTAAATCCTCCAACATTACCATCAACATATAGCGCTATCTACAGCATACCACAACGCTAGTATTTTTTGCCTGTAAATTGTGTATATTCTCTTGGTTGATTTGACTGTATGCAGGATGGGAAACCCTGCTACGTGCGTGTGAGATCGGCTAACTCACCTTCAACTGAAAAAGTTCGTATAAAGATTCCGCTCTTCGAGACGAGAAGGAATTTAGGTATTTACCAATAGAAGTGTTTGCAATAGAACTTTTCCAATAACTGCGCTACGTAAGCTATTTACTGGAAAGACTTGTGAAGCAGGTTGTTTTAAATCTAACTTCGTGTTTTAAGGATGCTTCTAACGAAAGTAAAGAATAAATATGAATTTTTGAAATTAAATTCCTAAGCGAGAAAAACTTCTGCTGTTGTCTGTATGGCAGAATTTTATTTAATGAAAATGGAGAATTCCAATTTATGAATAAATTTTGAAAAAAAATTGCAGGAAACGCAATTGTTTGCAACGGTATCAAAATACCTATTTTTATTTATGCATAAAGATTGGCATAGGGAAAAGAAGGAGAGAGAGAATACTGAATTCGGTAGACAGAAATAATAATTTCACTGATTTCCAAGGTATCTTGGTAAGTCACACGATATTATATCAGCGTAAACTAATTGTTTTTATGGTCATTTATGAATTTTTTAATTGTCGTGATTGTATCACAAGTATTATAGTTTATAAAAAGGAAAAAATCAGTCAGTGAATGTTTACTGCCAGGAAAATGTTGTCAATAAACAATGCTATGTCAAGAAGAAAAGCAGGTTACATAGCAACATGTTGGCTTTTTTCCTTCATTTTTTTTTTTTTTTTTCAAAGTAAGAAATCGGAAGAAAGCAATCACAGGCTCAATTCACGGGTATTAAAACAGAATATTTTATTTATTTTTTTTTGGTGACAACGTCGTGCAGCAACATTCAAATAGGATTTCAAAGGAAATGAATTTTCTTCTTTCGTCATGTGTGTAATCCGTTTCTTACGACAAAGCGTTATTCCCAACACCAGCCTTGAGAATTTCTTTCCTGAACAGCTTTCTTCATTCTACTTAATGAATTCCGTGATTAAAGAAAGGCATGCAACTTAAAATGTACATTAAGGTCCTGTTTTGTTTTCTCTGAGAGCTCTGTAATGAACAATGTATTGAATTAGGAGAGAGAGAGAGAGAGAGAGAGAGAGAGAGAGAGGCGCATTTTAATGCAAATCCACATTCTCATTTAAAATTCGAATGCTGTTTTTCTCGATAAAATGCATCACAGTCAGATGCTTTTGACACGGAACTTCGTTCAAGGGAAGTCTCTGATAACTTCTTTAAAGAAATTGACTCGCTTTTATTTTCTTACAAAAACAAGAGCATGATTCCGTAAGGTGTTACGAGATAGCGATCTACTATTATTTCGAGAGTTAAATTTATTTAAAAATTTGTACCGAGACAAAGTTATGCTAATTAGAAAGTTATAGCGTTGTAAAATACAAATATGCACTATCAGTTCTACTCTCACGTGTATACATACTAAACTCATTCACCGATGTTGCACTCACCACTTTGACTGTAAATGTATTCCACCAGTCATGATCAGAAAAATATGCTTCTCACTTCACTCAACAACGAAATCTTGTTCAGCTTCTATGAATAATTTCTTCCTCACTCCCTTCTTACTTTGTTTTGAAAAAACTTATCCTATAACTATCACATAAAACTTCTCGTCAATTTATATGTCTCCATCATACTACCTTCTCCACCTATCTGATAGACTCTACAACCCGCAGTTACTCAATCTGCTCTTACAAAGTCGTGATATCATATTAGTTATTCGCCTTTGAATGTTCTTTATGATGTTTCTTCATTGTATTTACAAACAAAAGACCAACGTTTTGCACATTGCTCCAAATGGGGAATCAATGTCTTACATAATTGGATAACCGCTTCTTTGTCACGTCTTATTAATGTCCTTTCATTATTCTGTCTGCTTGCTGACTTCTTTATGTGTCTCTTGAACATTAACGCTCTATAAAACATCACCCTTTCTTCTCCTTCCTTTTGTAGTGCATTTCCACTAACACAGCATTCATTTGCTTCGTCAGAAATGCAAAACCTTACAATAGTTAAAATTGAAGATAGATCCCCATTTTTCCGACCATGGCCACGCTATCGACATGAGAGTTATTTTCATAACTCTGAGTCATCTGCAAATAACTGAATATTTCCTTTTAAATAAGACACCATATCATTAATATGTACATCAAACAGAAGTGGTCCCAGTACAGAACTCTGTGGCACCTCACTGGTCACCGTTCCTTTCTGGAACCCCACCCCCATACGTAACATATTAACTATTATTTAGCCAGTCTCTAACCATGTTAGCAGTCTACTATAAATCATCATAATCACCAATTACTTTGCTGTACTTTACTAAATGGCTACAAAAAAACCCCACAAAATATGACAGCATAGCTTTCATCCTTATCCATTACTCTCATCACCTTATTAAATGTAATCAAAGTGCTAAAGCAAGATTCCCTTTAACGAATCCTTGTTGACAATTCGTGAGGTTCGTCTATCGTCAATCCAAATTTTGTATTCTATTTTTGACCAAATTCTCCGATGCCTTCCTTATGACCCCTTTATTTACGGTATACTATCTTATCACTTTCCACTCCTCCGGGGAGTTTCCCGTTACAAGACTTTAAATAAATTACAAAGTCAGAAGTACATTTTCCCTCCTTTGCATATTATCTTAAAATGTTTATTGACACTTCGTCAGATCTTTTTCATTTAAGGACATCAAGTGCTCTCAGTATAGTAAACACTTCACACTCTTCTACTTCTTCCGTCACTACTCCCATTCTCAACATATTTCCACTAAAACGAAACGCACTAACAAAATAAATGTTAATTATTTCGACGATATCTTCTGCTTTCTTCACTATGCTACCACCGTTAGAAACAACTGCCAATTATTCTTCCACATTCGCCTTTTGTTATACTGGCTACATAACTGAAGAACTCCTTATAATATTTCTCTTAGCTTGTTATGCCAGTCTTCTTTCATATTTTAATTTTCTCCTCATCACAACTGTTACTTTCCTAGTGTGTGTTTTATATTCATGATACAACTGCTCACCACTTCCTGTTTATACCTTCTTCAATTTTATTGTTATGGACATCCCTTCAAATTTAATTATTCTTCCGCTTTGCACTCATTTATTTCTCTTCTTTACTTTCGGAATATAGTCGATCATCCCCACTGTCTCTTAACTATTTTTCAACAACTTCCGAGCATTATTTATCTCCTTCCCAACAAGCTCCCTAATGCCAGCGAAGTTTCCAAGCTACTGCATGAGTCTTCCATATTCTCCTGTTTTCACATAGTCACTGCTCTAAATGGAACGGACACCTGCCTGACTCCCTCCCATGATCACTGTCACTAACTGCAGGCTACAAAGAAACTTCTTTCACCACCATACCCTACGACGCATCATTAAATCTAACACCTGGACCTCCTATGTTCTCCTAATAACATGCTGTGTTAAATAACACAGCATGTTATTAGGGGAACATTTTCTACTCCCAATCAATATTATTATAATTAAAATCACCCATAATAATCAACTGCAACTTGCTAATTTTATTTGTTTAAACATTTCAGCCTCATCCTTTTCAACATACCCTGGCCTGTATAAACGTCCTTCCAAACACTCTATCCCATTTACCTTAATTTCACATCCAACATCATCATTGTTACCTTCAATCCTTCGTTTCGTGTCCTCCACTTTCAGCAGACATGACTCTTCCACTAGCATTAACAAAACTCCACTCCCCCTTTCCATCCCTTCTGTGCTGCCGAAATTTGTAACAAGCACATTTTATGCATGTTACTGTGTCATTCTCCGTCAGCTACGTCTCACTCATTCCCAAAATTCCGAGCTGAATTAATCAGTTAATGCCATAATTTCTCAAGATGTTCCCAATCTCTTGGCACTTGTGTACACACCTGAGCTTAACCCAAAACTATAATTTTACCGCACGGTTTCTTCTAAGATTATCATTAACTCCTTCTGCTATTGTAACGAAAACTAACTTGATCCAACAATTCCTATCGACCTCGCTAACATGGGAGAAATCCCTTCCTATCCTCTTTTGGTCAGCGCCAGGTGCACAACTTCCTTTCTGACAGCATTTAATCTCACACGCGCAGAGATGATTGTTCTATTATAAGTAGCAATCCTGGTCACCTGCCTTACTAGCAACTCTAATATCCAGTGTTTTGTCCATTTAATCGGTTCTTCATCAGTAGATGCTCTAAATGCGAAATATTTATTCAAATTAAGTGCAACCCATCATTCCTAAACATTATTTTATCAATCTCGTTCCAAACTTTCAATCATCTCTCTTCTGATAGTTCACATCTTGGTAGTACGCTCATGATCTTTTTTTTCTCATTCTTTGCATTCACTGCGAACAACTATCTTTCATATTCTGTCTCACAGAAAATCTTTCGTTACTTAAATCACTCCTTCCTACTACTATGATCTGTTTCGCTCTGTTCTTCTGAAACATCACAGCTTCAGTTAAATCCTTAATATTTGTTCCAGAATTACATGCTTTAATAAATATATCATCTTTTACAGCGATTTCTCTTTAATGGAACATTTCTAAATGGAAATTCATTATTCAATCTCTTTTTAGAAATATATCTTTTTTGCACTATGCTTTTCATCCACTTTTATTTCTCACACCCGATTCTCTCACTTCCCCCGCTCCCAATCTCGCATTACTTCCCAATGCTTTCATATTTTCTATCAAAAAACAAAAACCTCAATCACGTTAGAACTCTACTATTTAAACCACACGAGTTGATCGGAATTTCAAAATTATTAAATGTATTCCACTCATTAAAAAAAAGTCAGTTTCTTTGACCCAAGTGAATTTATATGGTTCATTTTCCTTCACATACGTCCATGTATGGCTATTTAAAGAGCACATTCTTCCCATGAGATCGATCGAGACCTCAACTCTCCACAAACACATATAACTAAAGTGCTAAAAGCATCCACGTAATCCACGTTAATTAGGATGTCCGTATATCATAGCGCTAGTAAATTAGGCTTATTGAGGATACATATTCAATACCTTAAAAACAATATACTTCTCAGTAATTCTTTGAAACTACTCACAGCTTAACCGAAATACTTGTGATTATTCACCACCTAACAGATATTCATAAAGCTACTGCACGACACTATTAACATCATCACAAAAATACATCATGCGAAAACATACAACCACCAAGATATACAATCCCAGGAGGTGAGAGTTGTCACAGTATTTGATGCCTCTATAACTCTTTCAGAGGTCGGAAGGTTACAGCAGTTGGTGTTATCAATCCAAAGGATTTGGAGATGTGATTTTGTACACAGTTTGAATACTACAAGGGATGTGCACTTATCAGTTATATCCTTCTATAGGAAAGTACATGAAGTAAGTGACGCAATTAAAATTAACACACTAAATAGAGATTAACTATCTTTTTTAAATATCTTAATTCGAGGCTAATTCATATCTTCTTACGTCTGTTAAAGGTAGGAAAGAAAGAATACCGTAAAAAAAAAGGAAAGACTTAACATAACGTAAGAAATTAACATAAGATAATCCAGCCTCTTATTTTGCACGTCATTTTTGTTTAGCAGAACTTTCGACACTTTATTAACCCATACGAGGTGGCAAAGCGCTAAGTAGACAGAGGAGTGATTGCTTTAAATTTCTCGCAGTATCCTGTGTTCATTTTAGATGTCTTTTGATAATTTCGTAAAGCTAGCGCGTTCCATTTCGCTCACGGGAAAGTTTATTGCACATGATCACGACAGGAATGTGTTTCCAAGGTGACAAAGTACCGTCGCGTCTTAAAATATTAGGTTCACACTTCGTGTCAAAAGTTTCCTGAACAGGTTCGGAAGGTCTTTAAAGTGTCATCAATCACACACATACGCACTCACACTTTCGTACAACTCTAACAAATGCCATACTTCTGAAGAGATCCGATAATCGACAGGTTGTAAAGTATTGTAGTGACATCTAGTGAGAACAGTTACAAGCAAATACGACGCTTGAAATATATGTAATTTCCCCTATTTGGAATGCATCCAGTACAGTTGTATGTATTTTAGTATAATTATTGATTCAGCCTTAAATATTCTAATGATATTTGCTGAGAGTAATGAGTACAGTTCTCAATCCGACTGCAATCAGTAGGAAAACATTGACGCGTCCACTTTATGTGCAATTGTTCCTATTGATTTTAAAATGGAGATTTAAATGCAGTTGCTTTTAAAGGATTGCCAGAAATTAAATTTAAAAATTCAAAGGTGCGCCTTTGGAAATATACTTCTATTTAAATGTTTTGGAGAATCAAGGAGAAATAAATACAGTTACTAATTCTGAGAAGGAATAAATAATCCGTACTTTTAATTAAATAAAAATGTTATAAAAAGTACGGGTAATTCACTTGTACTTTTAAAATAAAAATATCAAAAATTAAATATCGGTAGCCAATCTACGATACTATTACGCAATAGGTTTAGCCTTTTTTGGATGGGAAGAACATAAGTGAAAATCTGTAACTGTTACCCCCATCGCTCGACCGAAGATTTTGCTACTGTTCGCCAGTGGACAAAACTTAAAAAAAACAGTGTCAGTGTCGCGTATATGAAACATTGTCATGTTTCATATAGTTGATCAGATAGTCAACTCATAGTCACGTAGAGTTGCTTAGTTTGCAAGTAATCTTAAATAGGAATACAAGCGAGCGAATAACTTTTATTTGGTGCGGACTTAGTTTTTATCTTTAGACGTCCTTTATCTCTTCGAATAATGGCTACGAAACTAACGTTTAATATGATGTTATCAAGGAATATCTGAAAGTTTGTATATGCAAAATTTATTTTATATCTGTGGTTTTTCTTAATATGAGTGGCAAGGCTGACAGTTGATATAAAGCCTACATGAGTTGAGATTGGGGGGGGGTTCATCCGGAAACTCGGGTTGTTCGTCCCCGAGAACAGGCAAACTGGCCCCTTGAACACACACGATTACAGTCAGGAATACTTAAGACGGTCCCTCCAGCCATAGGTCCGATTCATCAGCTATGACAGTCCCGAACCCCGATAAAAATAGGGTGGACTGAGATGGTGAGATGGCGATAGGGTGGACCTTCCAATAAAAGGGGCTCACTGCCGTTGAGTCATCATATGAAATAATAATAATAAGTTGAGATTGCTATGGGAGCTTTTCTCGCTGAAATTTGGCATTTGTTTTTTAAAGATTTAATAAACAAATATATAAAATAAAAGAATTCTATAAAAATAAATAAAATTAACTGTTTTGAAATTAATTTGTAACCTGAAAATTTGTAAATACTTTTATAAGTAATTCTAGTGTTTCTATTATAGTTTTTGTTATATGGTTTTCTATGGTTTATATGGTTTCTATTATATGGTTTTGCTCAAACTATTACTTACGGAATAGCGAATATTTTGGAAAAACTTTCGGAATAGCGAATATTTGATATTCATTATTATTATTATTATTATTATTATTATTATTATTATTATTATTATTATTATTATTATTATTATATTATTAAAATAATATAAGAAATGTTTTAATAATATAGTGGGTCAATGACAAGAAGGAGATTTCAGTGTTTTCCAAACATTTTCTTAACAAAGGATTTAAAAAAAAAGATTCATTTATTTTAATTAAAATAACTGCAGGCAACATTCCAGAAACCATATATAGCGAGTGGCACATGAGAATAGTTCATCCTAATATTAAATAGAGGGTTGAATACACGCCAATACCTAAACTGTATGATAAACTGCGATGTACATTGCTTGGAGTGAACCGGCTAAATTGTTTTTCATTGGATATGAAAACCTGAATTTCGCAGTAATCCCGCAGTGCTTAGAGATATTAGCGTATTTCTTTTGTGACCTTTGGTTATTTTTTCTATATATATACACCCCGTGTTTCTAAAAAAAAGTAATGTTTGCGCATACATATCCTGTTCTCCCCCACAAGGAAATAATTGGATCGCTGAGATACGTTTAATCAGTTAGGATTATTAGGATTATTAATCAGTTATTGAATCTCTTATTTCTTATAAATGTCTTTTCATATATTATAATACAACGGACAGTTCTCTTGGTTTTGCAACTGTTGTATTTGTGTTATGGATATTTTCCCTTCTTTGTGTCATTTTCCATACGATTTATTCCATAACAATGTTGGCTCATGAATTTCAGGTTATGTGTTATTTATATCATTCTCATGATTTTTTTTTCTTTTTTTTCGGTTCCTCTTTCTCTTGTTCTGATTTATTTCTTCCCCTTATGTTATCTGGAATGACTTTTATTATGGTGTTTTCTGATTTAGATTACTCACTGTAAGATTCTTTTTGTTTTAAGTTTGATGACTCATTATGGTCGCAGAGACCTGGCTGATACTTATTCCAGACTCATATGCTTTAATGGTATGAAGAACATGAACATTGAGAGGTGGCTACTGATTGTTTTAGTAATTGATGCTTGTTGGAGCCCGCTTCTGAAATCGATGCAAAGATTTAGTTTGCGTTCAAGGCGTAATTTGCCGATTTTTTTTTTTTTTTTACATGATTTGGATTTTACATATTTTAAGCATGACCAAATATTCAAACCGTCTTTAGATTCAATCCAAAACATTTGTCTTCACAAACTTTCTCTTACCATCTCGAATTCTGGTCGATACTATTTCGCTGGAAGTCATTCTGAAAGATAAAAGCCTTCAAGTTCGCTTCTCCACCTATTTATTTTATTTTATAATTTTTTTTTCATTTTTAAAATTTATGTTTTCGACACCAAATTATCAGCTTAAACGTTAATTTATCGCAAAAGCTTGTTAAGTTTAACCAAAACTTTAATTACAAGCACTGTTCAAAATCACTTCCCCATTTTCATAACCCTACTTTTTCAAAAGTATTTGCCTATAATACTCTGCTACATTCATTTAACTTATTTTGCTAAAAAATCACCTACGGCATTAGAGTAGGATAACAATACATAACTTCGTCTGGATACGAGAGGACTACCACCTGACGAGAAAAATTATTATTCGAAATATTTGTACTGTTTTTATTTATTTTTTTTTTAATTTTTCTTATTATTTTTTATAGAAAACGTATATTCTGAAAAGTAATACTTATTTCTCTTACTCAAAACTAGAACTTCTAGAAGCACTATTGGAAAAGCTGATCTAATTACATTTCCAAAAGGAGGGGAATGTGCAGAGAATAAACCGAAAAAAAATTATTATTATTATTTTATTACATTACATACATTTGTTACAATTATTACATACATTACATACATTTGATTGCATATGATACAATATTACTTAAGCTTATCTGAGGATCATACCAGTTGGCTATTATTTATTGGTTTGTTTGCTGTGTTGGAAAGCTACGAAATCTATGATTGAGAATAATTTATCAGATTTTTCTCAGATAAATTACATACATTATGTGAACACAATTATGCATAACAAATACTTCCTCGTACATAAAGTTTTTTTAAACAATAATAATAACAATAACTGTTTACAAAGTATATTATTATAATATTCATAATGATGATTATTACAGATGTTTCTTTGCAATTTTACACTCTATATATACAATATCAATGGATATAATCACTCTATATTGCAACTTTTGTTACAGTTATTACATACATTTGATTACATATGATACTTACATTAAATACATTTGTTTACATATAATACATACATTACATACATTGGTTTACATGGAATACGTACATTACATGAATTTGGTAACACATGATACATCTTGGATGAGAACTAATTTCTCTGCTGTCATCCTTGAAGCTTATATGTAAGCTTCTGAGGATGACACCAGTTGGTTAAGTTGGTAATAATTTTTTTAAAAAATTTAAAAAAAAAATTTTTTTTTTTTGATATGATAATATTTTTATTGATCTGCTAAAATATTTACACTTACAATAAACATCTTGAGTGACATTGCAACTTATATTTTTAGAGAATTCAATTAGAAATTTTTAAAAAAATACTTTTTTGCGTCTATATTATGTATTTACAACACGTGTTCTTCTAATATTTGCAACACGTGTTCTTCTAATATTTACAACAAAGATTATACAGAATTTTTGAATATAGAATATACATAATTATAATAATGATAATAATTTATTTATTTTATTTATTTATTTATTATTATTATTTTTTTATGTCTCAGATGAATTGCATACATAGTTGCTGTAGTAATTAAAATATATATATAATATTTATAACGCATTACAATTGTGAATAACAGATACTTGCAAGTTAATAATTTTCTTCCTCGAAGCTTAGCAGAGCTTATCTGAGGAAGATGATAGATGGTGGTGGTTTCATGGTAATGTTCTTATACTGGTCACAAGCCAGGTGTTGATTTTACTATTTGTTGGTACGTGTTTGGAAGACTTCGACTGCTATTACAGTTTAACTTTTTTTTTCTTTTTTTTGCGCAAATAGGGTGGGATTTAGACATAGTGTGTTTGTTTCTTTGTGTTCTTGTAGTGTTAGTTTTTGAGAGGGGGGGTTTGTCATAGGTTTGTGTGTGTGCATGTGTAGTGGGGAGAGAGAGAAACAGGAATTACTCTAATTTTCATTCTCGCTATAATATTTATACAGCGACTGTTTCAGCTCTCTATATGTTCCTAGATTTCTGTTGTCGAACGGTAGTTTGTTTATCATGTCAGGTACGTAGAAGTTTCAGGTGGCTTTGCCGTATTGATTGTTGTACTTATATGTTATGTAGTTTTTTGACTGTGGTCTTGTTATTTGATATGTTGTTCTAGTTACTCTATATGTTGGGTTACTCTAGTAGTCTTTTAACATGACTGTGTAGTGGCATAAGTGTTTCACCTTAAATATTTTGTGTTTTGTCCGTGCTTCCTGCATAAGAGTGGGTTGTTCCCAGAATATCAGTTTTATCATTTTATCTTGAAACCATTGTAGCCTGTTCAGTCTGTAGTCTGCGCAGAATGCGTATGATGTGATTGCATATCTTAAAATGTTTTCACATAATGCTTTATGGATTAGAATTTTTATGTGGGTTGGGGCAATGTCTTTTAATCTGTATAGTTTGCTTGCTATTATCCTAAGCTTGGTATGTAGGTAGTTTGTGTGGCTATTCCAACTTTGATCTGCATCGAAGTGAAGTCCAAGTTAGCGTGTTGTTTTCACCTGTGTGATGGTTGTGATTTTAGGTTCTGCACTTTGTGTATAGGAGGATGAATGTTTGATAGTGAGATATTTAGTTTCTACGGGCACGGTTTGGGGGTTTTTGAATACCATTAGCTTTGTTTTTCCAGGGTTTATATATATGCCGTTTTCGGTTAACCAGTTAGTGATTTAATTGATGTCGTGTTGCATATTTTTGTAAGCGATATTTGCATTGTTGTGAATGGATACTATGGCCGTGTCGTCTGCGTACTGGAAGGTTTTACTTTTTAGTGGCGTTGTCTTATGTCGTGTGTGTATATGTTAAATAGAATGGGAGATAGGACAGCTCCTTGAGGTACTCCACAGGTTACATATACCTCTTTGCTGTATGCTGATCCTATACGTGTGATGTGCTTTCTGTTTTTCGTGTATGCTTTAAACCACTGGAGTAGACGACCTCCAATTCCGATGTGGGTAAGTTTCGTTAACAAGGGTTTATGTGTTAGTGTGTCAAATGCTTTTGTTAGGTCAATGAATACCACTAATGTTATTCTGTTTTTATCCAATGCAGCGTTTACTGGATCTGTGAAATCTTCCAGGAGTGTTGCTGTTCCTTTATTTTTTTGAAAGCCATATTGTGTTTTGGGTATGATTTGAAATTTTTCAACGTATGTGGAGAGTTTCTGATGTGCAATGCGCTCCATGATTTGGTTGATTACAGACAGCGTGGCGATGGATCTGTAATTACTTATTATGTTTCTTTTTCCCTGTTTGTGTATGGGTGTGATTAATGCAGTCTTCAGTGTTTCAGGTATGTGTCCCGTTTCGAAGGTTTTATTTAACAGTTTTTGTATTACTGGAAGTAGGTTGGTTGAGTGTTTCGTGATGTCTTTTGGTCTGATTCCGTCTATCCCCGGTTCTTTGTTAGGATTAATTTGTTGAATTGTCAGTAATAGTTCTTCTTTTGTTACTGTGGGGAAACACATCGACTGGGTTGCTCGTGGACCTAGTGGAGAATGTTCGTTTGTGTGAGGAAAGGTTGTTTCGTGTAGCTTTTGGACAGAGTTCACGAAGTGCTGATTAAAATTGTTTGCCAACTGTTTGAGGGATTTGGGATCGCGGGCAAAGCTGTGTTTTATTGTTTCTGAGGCAGTGGTTCTGTGTATATTGTCCAGCATTTCATTAATCAGGTGCCAGGTTTCCTTTATGTCATTCTGAGCTGTTGTTAATTTGTTGCTGTAATAGTTTCTTTTTGCCGTTCTAATCTGTGTTGTTAGGAGATTCCGTTTTCTTTTGTATTCAGCTTTTAAAGCGATATTGTTCGGCGACTTCTTAAGTTGTTTCCATAGGGCATCTTTTCTTTGTATGTCTGTTAGTATGTTGTCTGTTATCCATGGATTTTGTTTCGTTTGGGGGCGTATTTTTATGTTTGTTAATGCTTTGTTATATATTTTGTTAAATGCAAGTTTAAGATTATTATATACAGCTTCAGCAGAGTCTAAAGATGCTATCTGCATCCAGTCTGTTTTTCTGATTTCATCGTTCACTATTGCTTCGTTTACAATGCTATGATACTGTTTTGTAGTCTCAGTGATTTTTATGGTTTCTGGTTCAGTGTGTAACTGCAATGCTGTGAAATAATGGTCTGCCAGTTTGCACTTTATGACGGCCGCTGTGTGGCTGTTTGGAGGGGCCCTTATATTTATATGATCAATGCAGGTTGAGGTTGTTGTGTTTCCGACTATCTCGTCTCGTGTATACGACTGTATGGATGGGGTTATGTTATATGCCAATAATAGGTCTAGGTATTGTTCTGTGTTGTTATTTATGTTCCTAATGTTTATATTAATGTCTCCTATTATTATCAAGTATTTTGAGGTGCCTACTTCCGTGGCTGAAAGCCATCTGTTTAGTTCTTCTAGGAATTTTGTGGTGCTTAAGTTGAGTGGTCTGTATATTGCGTTTAATATCAGGGAGTTTTCTTGTTTGATGTTTTAAATTTCGATTAATATGTTTTCTGAGTATTCTAATTTATAGTTTATTTCTGTTACTTCTAGTTTATGTTTGGTAAATATTATTATACCACCGCCTCGTTTTGTTTGTCTGCAGTGTTTGTGTAGTTGGAAGTGTGGCATTTGGTAGGTGGATGCTTCTTCGTTTCTCGTAGATACTTCAGTCAGTATTAATATGTCTATTTCGTCTTCAGATAAGCTTGCAGGGTCTGCCAGTATTTTTGAATGCTTCTGATGTTGATGTGGAGAATAGATAGTGGAGAATAGAATAGATGTTGAGAATAATAATAATAATAATAAGCAAAATAGGTGACATAATAAGAGAAAGAAGTGTAAAGATTGCCCAAAACTAAAGAATAGTGTTACTTCAACAAATTAAAATATTTGAAACAGAAATTATACAGTACAGTTTTTTTTTTTTTTTTTTTTTTTTCTCTAAGCAGATTGTTTCTTTTAACAGTCTAGCATGTTCACTCCTTAGACTGTTAACAGAAATGTTCAATACTCTAGGCACAGCCACAGAAATTTTCGACATTTTTTTTTCACATTAAATAAATCTTAGCGGCGAATCATGTTAATTATAATCCTGTCAGTTTATTTATTTTTTAATTCTTAGGTAACGCTTTTATAAACTTTTGTCAAATTTATTAGCACGTACAGTCACTTTTTCATAGTCGCATTCGCAAAGTTTCACCACCTTATTTTTGCCATGTGCTATCACAACGAATAAAAAACGGTGTAGCAGAAACCACAGAAGAATGAAGACTGAGCAAAAACCTCGATTTAATGGAATCTGGATAGATCTGAAAGGTGTAGATGACGGTAGAATAACGCAAACAGCAACTCTGTTTGCGTGACACTCTAAAAGCGAGATTAACCACTTATCCTGTCCTATAACTCACGGAACTGATTGCGATGTTACTGGTGAAGTATGCCTCGATATCATCTCACACTAGCGAACTCTACTATCTAAAGGATCTAAAAACTTCCCTCTTCAAGGACAAAATTCGAATATGTTTTTCTAACCGAGAAAAGTGCATCACATCAAGAGTTCTGTGGAAGTCACAAATAAGGTTACTGACTTATGGCAAATACTCTTCGCACCATTCACAAGCAAGTTAGTTAAAATATATTAAAGAATCTTTGAACTCTGCTGACTACAGCGATTTTCATGCTATTGAGTGCTTAGATTTCTGACTGCTTCAGAATAACCGTTCGCAAATGTACCTTGAAGTTTTAAAACTGGACAAGAATCTGTTAATCTAGATACGAGTCAATAAAACATCAAAGGAATTTCAATTTTAGCGTGCCTATCATCTCAAGATAGCATCCTAAATAATAAGAAAACTTCTAAACATAAATAAATTGGTTCTTCCTGCTCACGGGAGTCGATTTCCTGTCGCTAAGCTTTTCAATTTATTTCTTGCTCCAGTAAAAGCAATAGTGAGAAGATGAGGCAAAGTTAACTGCAAAGCGGATGATCGTTTCAAATGTATTTTATCACTACTTAGAAGCGATAAAATTTATACCAAAGGAGTTCAGTTTCATCACACAAATATTAAGTCTTAAATCTTCCGCTGTATCGGAAAATTTTATCACTAAACGGAAATATTCTTGTAATTCAAGCAAACGTGCGCTCGCCTGACAACCTTAGATTTTCTATCCTAATAAAGCTCTCTTGTCTCCATACAGGCAATTACTGTATACTTAATAATAAAGTCACAAGGTGGCTTTATTATTATAACTAATACAATTGAAAGGGAATTTTTTTTTCTTCTCACTTCAATTATTTCATCCAAGACAACAACACATTTTTCCTCCATGAAAACTCGCATCATAATTTTTTCCGTCTTGAATTACTACGAGAAAATACTTGATCATATGACTCCGTGAAATAGAAGAGTTACCAACTGAGTAATACAGCGAGACTGTGTTATTCAAGTGCGACTGGTCCCAACATACTTATCTCCTTCTACGTATTTTTAAGTGACATGATAAGTTTATGTTGGCATTGGGCATATCATCACAGCTGTTAAGGCTTTGTATACGCTTCGGGAAGGCAGTAAATCTTTATATATCACATTCAAATTTCATGCTGCAGAGTGGTGTGGCGTTCGCACTCTACAGCACTTGACTGCATGACGAAAGGCGTTCAATTCTAGTCACCGACTAGAGGAACTTTTTCTAAGCCTTTTCTCGACCGGTTCCAAAGTTAGTCGATCTCTGGCACGGGCTAGCGGGTTTTTCCTTCGGGAAAGTCCTGTTTTTCGTCTCGTAAACTCAAGAAAATCGGCCGTCGAACCCACACTATTTTCAGACATTAAAAATATTGTGTTAGGGTTAGAGAACACCAGATGGCGGCACTTACTATCCGCCGCCTTCACTGCGTGCCGATTAATTAGTGATAGCCTTGGGCTAGATATCTCTGATTGGCTACCAGTGGGGGATTGAACTGTCCACTCAGTCTCCAAAAGTTAGATTGGGCTAAATGGCCTCGCCTACTCCCTATACAGGAACAAAAAGGCGTTAGCTGATTTTTTTTTTTTTGACTTCTAAATTTCTGAGAATGGTTTCAATATTGTTAATATGTCTAAAACCAACTTAATTAAGACGCTTGATATTTTCTGAATACCTTCATATCATATCGAAGACAGTTAAAGATGTTTTCAGAGGCGCGCCAGTAGTGTCGGGCGCGTGTGTGCAAAAGTTGGCGCCCCTATATTCCTCCCCCAATAAAAAAACTCTTTATAAAAACGTTATTTTTAATATTTGATGCCAATAAAGTGAGTATTTCATTTTGAATTTTATCTCCTAAATAGGAGGGCATATTTTTAAAGTCAGGATCATTAGCTATACGTCGCGTGTGTTCCGATATAAAAGGATCAAACTTTTCTAACATCTCAATACATTTTAAAAAATCGCCATTGTTGCGATCGTAAAGTTTATTACTTTTACCACGAAGACCTAGATTTTGTTTGCCTAAAAACTGTACTACAGTTTTTAGGCAAACAAAAAAGGCAAAGGTAAAAGGATCAAACTTTTCTAACATCTCAATACATTTTAAAAAATCGCCATTGTTGCGATCGTAAAGTTTATTACTTTTACCACGAAGACCTAGATTTTGTTTGCCTAAAAACTGTACTACAAAAATTATTCTTTTTATAACTTCATACCAACTTTTCCTTTCATTATCTAAAACTGTCTGCTGCAAATGATCAATACAAGTTTTATATTTTAAGGATGCAATTAATTCTGTCCATTTTTAATGTTAATTTTTAAGTTAAGTTTGTAATTGTTCAAATGAATAAAATTTTTCTCATGACGATTCAGGTACATTGCAAGATGTTGCCTATATTCTAGTGATAACAGCAGAATATAGAATAAAGTTAAAAACTGCAGCAGATTTTCTTATATATATTTAGAGCAAATGCGAGTTTGAACAAGATTAAACCAATTCAAACGCGCGTCATCCTGTAAACAGTAAACTCACGCTAGTTCAAGTTTGTACTTGTTTACGCTAAACTACTTGTTAGAACTCAGAATAAAATAAGAACTTAAGGAATAATAACAAATAAGTGATTATAAATAATTTGTTTAAGACGAATCTATAAAATATAATTAAAATTTAAACAAAAATGTAATTCATTTTGATATAATTAATGAATGATATTTTTTTTAAGTATTTCCTCTTCGCCTGAAATCTTTAGGCGCCTTCACTATCCTGGAGCCTGTGTGCGTCGCACACATGTTGTCGGCGCGCCCCTGGATGTTTTGTCAGTAAAGTGACCTTTTAATCATACAAGGTGGCCCATAAATCACGAAGGGGGTTTATGCCACTCTGATTCCAATGTTCTGTATTCAATTATAACAAAAACAGAATAAAAATAATTAATTAATAAAAATGTTAAGTGTTTAAACCACTTCGTGACTTATGGTCCACCCCGTGTTTCTTTACGCTGATGATTATTTCTTTTCTGTGTTTCTTTAATTCATTCTTTCTTTTCGATTCTAATCCCCTTTTTCAGTATTAGTTCATTCGATTAGTTCATCGTTTGTGTCAAGAGTCAGCTTTTTATCATTAATCAGATATAACTATCCTACCCTAAAGAATGAACTTATAAAGTTAGAAATTTTGATAATTCTCCAAGTTATTTACTCTAAAATGCATGTAATAAATCAAAAGTAATAGAAACGCGTTGAATTTGTATAAAATGTTTTTAATTATAGCATTTGTTCTTTAACTCATATGTTTAAAATTTTCGCGCATAATTACCAATGCGCTAACCTAAGAACTCTTTTTTTCCCTTTGGCTATAGTAATCCGACTAAACATTTATAAACCTCAAATAAATACTTTTTTAGACTTTATTTTAACCGATTGCAGAAATAGTTGTTTTTGGCGCAGTCAGTTAAAATGATTAATCACCCGGAAGAAATTTGACTTTCTAAATTCCTAAACCCAGCAAAGCAGACTGTAGAAAATAGACGATGAACATTACCTTCCATTAACTTGCGGCTGTGATAAAAGATGAAAACAATGCAGCCGATTTTCCTCAAAAACAAAACAAAATAAGACTTAAATACTATCGCTTAAGTATTTTTGACGCGAGCATATAGATTTATGCGCTGCACCCACCAGGAAAAAAATAAACACGTAGCTAAATAAGAAACAAGCCATATGTGGTTTGTAAAATTTTTATCATAGATGTAAATTTTTAGATTATTACAAATTTCTCCAAACAAAAAATGATGAGAAATAAATAAAAGTTCCGAGTGATAGACCAAAAATTTTCTTACTTAAATAGTCTAGTAGATAAATATATAAAGAAAATGATTAATTTTTAAAAATTTAAATAGTTTCTATAATTCGTTTAGTTATTTTATGCAAAATATCTTGCACCAGCTACTAAAAATAGTCACGTAAGCAATATCACAATTCTCTCCATAACCTGCAATTTTAAATATACCTTAAACACTAATTACAAAGTCTCCTTTTTCATTTCTTTGAGACGGTCTTTTTTTTTTTTTTTTTTTAAAAAAAAATGAAATTTTCAAAATGAAAGAAATGCAGAATTTTACAATGGCAAAACTCTCTTTTCAAAACGGGAAGGTATTTAGAAGTGAACTTTATGTTTATTTTATGGCATTGCAATAATGTCCTCCATGGCTGTTTCATAGCCATACTTACTCTGAAAAGCAATTTGCAGCATGCAGATTTATGGTTGTTACACGAAACAGGTTGGCTGGTCACTGCAATCCATAGTCAAGACAGTTTATGTGGCCATAAATGTCTGCTATGGAATTCCATCCCTATAATAACATCACCTAAATTATTTACTGCCCATGTCATTCTCCAGCCTCATCGCATGCGTTTATTGATGTTCCTGCCATACAGATGGGTGTCGGAATGTTCACGTACACCAAATAAGTGGAATATCGTCACATTTCCCTGCTGTGGTCTACGCTTCCCATCGCTAGAATGGACGTGTGCATTGCAAAAGATTATTTTAATGAAAACATTGACAAATAGTACCAAACTCAGTTTCGGCCGTCGTTCTGAATTCTTAAACACGACATTAGCTCCATAAGTATGATTTATTTCAGCAGATTAAAATATTTAGGGCAACTGCCATTCAACACTGAAGATAACTTCAATAAAATGATAATTATATTTTCCGAAGTTCTTATAAAATGCTTTTTTATGGCAATTGATATATATCAGTACTTGTTTAAGGCAACGTGGTAATTTTCAAGTGACTTTTCTTTTTTAACACTCGTAGTTTTTTGTTTCAGTTTTTTTTATATTAAACCTCTGAAAAGTATTGTCTCACCTGTCTTAAACGTTTTCAAATTGTCTTAAACGTTAAACGATTAACAAATAATGAGAGGGTTTACTTCTTGGAAGTAGAAAGCTTGTAGTGAAGTACGGGGTATTTGGAATGCATCGGAGCATTGCACTCTACTACAAAGAGAAACACTTCCCTCATTAAGTGGTGCTAATCTCCTCCACCTGATATCATTTCTAAGATTTTTCTAAAACGTTTTTCTCAAAATGTCTCAGTAATGTCTCAGTGTCTGAAGGTGTGTCAATCAAGCTTCCTTCTGGATGAAACACCTGCTGGATAATGTCTTCCAAATAAAGAAAAAAATATTATAAGAACCTCCGATCAGAGCGTTCTTCTTTAGAACTCAGATCCTTTTAAAATATTTCAAGCTGTTATCATCATACTGAATATCTCATTGTCGATTCCTTTGATTAAACATAAGGTTTGCATGTATACGACTTTCAACATTTGCTATTGTAATCAACCTAACACATAACACACAGCCTGCCAACTCACTGAACTAGAGCGTTACTAGCGCCTCGCTAGCTCAGTCGGTATAGACGAAGCCATTTGGTCAGAAAGACCTGGGTTTGATTCCCGTCTGTGACGTTACCTTCTTCTTCATCCGTTCTCTTTCGACTAAAAGTGAGTTAGCCGGTCTCATAAGGAATTATAGTGTTTTTTCCATCCGAAAACTCAAGTTTATCGTCCCTCAGAACAGGCAAACCAGCCCCATGCACACACATACGGTTCTACAGTCATAAAAGTATGTATCTATAATAAATTTAGTTTAATCCTTTATCCGAGTGTAAGCAAAAAAAAGTTTGCTCCTGAAAATATCTCCAGTTGCCTGCTATTGCACTACCTTACCTCAGTCCTGAAGATATTTTCAGGCGCTAAACTTTGTTTGCTTACACTTGGATAAAGGATTAAACTAAATTTATTATAGTCTAACCAAATGAAAAATAAACTTTCATCAATTATAAGTGTAAATTAGTTTTTTTACCTTGGGTAATGTATATTAGGGTTACTAAGTAATTTTATAAACTTAGTTATTTTACTCCTAATCCCAAGTAAGCAAACAGTTACGTTTGCGCCTGAACGTAGTTCAAGTCTAAAGGTGGTGCAACTCATAGTAAAGGTGGGAAAAACTGATCACTATTCTTAGTATTTTCCATAATGTAAAGCACATCTCACTAAGAGATGTATGGAGGAAATTGCTGCTGAGCTACCAGTCCCAATACTGATGAAACTGATGATGATATATATAACAATTTTTATAGAACATAAAAAATTCTACAGAATTTTGTATAGTAGTTCTATGCATTTTGCTCAGCAACACTTGAGGTCCTCATTAAGAAGAGCAGTTATTAGTCTTGGATAAGCCACAGACAGATTCGAACCTACAGTGTTTATATTGGAGGGGGAAGATGGTCACTCTGTCCTTTCGACAAGTGAAATAGTTGTGCATTTGTATTTTGAACAATTTCCCTTGATTTTCGAGAAGGGATATTCAGCAAATTTTAACAAACCATTGCTAAACATTTGCAAAAGTCATCTGTTTAAATGTTGGTTAAAAATGAAATCATGCTTAGAGCAAACAACGAGCGAGTTGGGGCATTGATATGACTGAGAAGCCATACTTCAATGAACCACATTTTCTTTTTTTTTTATTTTTTATAAATATATCTATCAGCGTGGACATGTCATTTGACCAAGCTACTCTTCTCTTCTTTTACTCTGGTAGACGGACTTCTGTAGCTTTTTGAATCACGTAACAGCAATCCCTTCTCCTCTGCTTGTAAAACCAGCCGGATATTTGTTGATTTTTACTGCTCATCTTTCCTCTTATCGTAATTTAAAAGTAGCCTAAGGATTAAGGTGCGTCTCGAGGTTTTTATGTTTTCCTGCTTTCGTGATTTCTCTCGGTATTGTTGTAAAAACGCTTTTCTGGTATCCTCTTTCAAACCGAAATTGCATCTTATGTTATATTCTAGTAAACAAAATAGCAATTCGCTTTTCTGAGCGAAGAAAGAACTCTCTCGAATAGAGTTATTCTCTATATATTTCATTTTCCTCCGAAGGACCTACTTGTTACACTCAGAATTAGCCATGTGAACCTGGGTCAGGAATTTGCTTACGGAATTTAATTTGAAGGTGAATTAGCCGATCTCATACGGTAGCAGAGATTTTTCTCCATCATACAGATAAATCGACCTTTAGGACACATGCAATTTACAGACAAAAATATACTAGCGGTAGTGGTGGTGAAGACGTAGATGGCGTTGGTGTAAATGATGGAGACGGAAAGTGGTAGCGTAGGTGGCCTCCCTCGATGAGTCTTTGGAATTCTTGGAGGTGTCACGAAATAATAATAATTTTTATTTATTTTTATTTTTTTTAATAAATAATATTTTATTCATTGCTAAAATATTTACACATATATATACAATAGTTATCTTGCGTATAATTTTACAAAATTTTCTACATTGATTTTCAGTTAAGAATTTTAATAACACTCTTTGCCTCTGTGTTGTGCATTTACAATGCCTGTTCTAACATTAACAGTGATGATAATAAAGATTTTTTTTTCTTTGAGTGAATAACTAATAAAATAATAATAATAGTTTGGGAGGCATTTCTGATTTTTTCTTCGAAGCTTTGCAGAGCTTCGAAGATAATAGATGGTGGTAGTTTCGTGGTTATGTTTCTATACTGGTCGCAAGCCCGGTGTTGATTTTACTGTTTGTTGGTACGTGCTTGAAAGGTTTCAACTGCTGTTACACAGTTTAACTTTTTTTTTTTTTTTTTTTTTTGCAAGTAGGGTTGGATTTGGACATGTGTGTTTGTTTGTGTCCTTGTAGTGGTGTTTTTTGAGAGGGTTTTGTCATAGGTTTTGTGTTTCACTTTAAATGTTTTGTATTGTGTCCGTGCTGCCTGCATAAGTGTGGTTTGTTCCAAGAATATCGGTTTTACCATTTTATCTTGCAACTGTTGTAATCTGTTAAGTCTGTAGTCCATGCAGAATGCATATGATGTGATTGCGTATCTTAAAATGTTTTCACATAATGCTTTATAGATTAGTACTTTTATATGTCGGGGCTATGTCTTTTAATCTGTATAGTTTGCTTGTTATTATCCTAAGCGTGGTGTGCTGGTAGTTTATATGGCTATTCCAACTTTGATCAGCATCGAAGTGAAGTCCGAGATAGCGTGTTGTTTTCACCTGTGTGATGGTGTGGTTTTAGGTTCTGCACTTTGTGTATAGGAGGATGAATGTTTGATAGTGAGATATTTAGTTTCTATGGGCAGGGTTTGGGGGTTTCTGAATATCATTAGCTTTGTATTTCTGGGGTTTATGTATATGCCGTTTTCGGTTAACCAATTAGTGATTTGATTGATGTCGTGTTGCATATTTGTGTAAACGATATTTACGTTGTTGTGAATGGCCGTGTCGTCTGCGTACTGGAAGATTTTACTTTTTAAGGGAAGATGGCTCATGTCATGTGTGTATATATTAAATAGAATGGGAGATAGGACAGCTCCTTGCGGTACTCCACAGGTTACCGGTACCTCTTTGCTGTACACTGATCATATACGTGTGAGTGTGTTGGTGTGTCAAATGCTTTTGTTAGGTCAATGAATATCACTAATGTTATTCTGTTTGTATCCAATGTAGCATTTATTAGGTCTGTAAAATGTCTTCCAAGAGTGTTGCTGTTCCTTTTTTTTTTTTGAAAGTCATATTGTGTTTTGGGTATGATTTAACATTTTTCAACGTATGTGGAGAGTTTGCAGTGCACGATGAGCTCCATTGGTTGATTACAGACAACGTGGCGATGGATCTGTAATTATTTATAATGTTTCGTTTTCCATGTTTGTGTATGGGTGTGATTAATGCAGTCTTTAGTGTTTCAGGTATGTGTCCCGTTTCGAAGATTTTATTCAACAGTTTTTGTATAACTGGACATAGGTTGGTTGAGTGTTTCTTGATATCCTTTGGTCTGATTCCGTCTATTCCCGGTCCTTTGTTAGGGTTAATTTGTTGAATTGCCAGTGATAGTTCTGTGTTTATTACTGTGGGGAACCACATCGACTCGGTTGCTCGTGGACCTAAATGAATCATGATAATCATAATAATAATAGTGTTAGATCCTGAATGCAGAGCTTTACAAGCAAATTCTTCATTCAGGATTTAACATGACAAACTATTACTTATTAAGGAGATATCTGCACATCGGCTAATAATTATAAAGTGTTGTTTTATGTTTTGTAATAATGTATAGTCCATGTGTGCGATATAGTGAGAGTTATTGCTAGGTTATTTGTAATTCCCAAGTAAGCTGTCTAGTACTTTGCGAAATTCCGAGAAAAGTTTATAATAGTAATCCGGAATAATCGCGTATAATCGGTACGAGTCGAGCGTAGCGATGGAGGCTATACCTACGCGGAAATATGACGTCAGAGCGCCTACCTAGAATAATGTAACCGGACAGGTTAGCGAGAGTGTAGGATCACCCAAGGGGCATGAACGATGGGGTTCGTGGGTGAAAACCGCATTGAATAGAGGGCGCCCGAGTAGGGCGAATAAAAGACGAAGCACGCGGTTTTAAGAAGCTTTTTGACCTTTTGATCTTGGAGTGCGGGATTCGAGTTTTAGGAGGAGTTGGTCGGAGGATTCGTGAGAGAGCGGTGGGTCTTCTACGGTAATGACGGATTTGCAGGTTCTTTTCTTGAGAATGCTTGAAGATTTTCAAGCGGAGCTGATCGCGATATGACGGCCCATGTGGAATCGAGCCTTAGCAGAATGTCCCATTAGAGAAAGTTTCCTGTGGAGCGGAAATCACCCATTTGCTTAAACCTAATCCTTTCATAATTGAAGGATTTAACTTGTTCTGATTCATTGTGATTTAGTATAACCCTTAACTTAGAGTGAATTTTGATTCATTGAGTATATAAACTTACATAACTGTAAATGTTTTATGTTTTTCCAATAAACATTACGAATTCAAACGACCACTTATGAAATTGAACCTTTTTGGCGGGAAGAAATTTAGATATAATTGTTTAAGTGAGATTCGGTCTACGACTGCTAACTGAATCTGCACAGCGCAAGCGTGAGATAAATTATTGTGTGTATCCTTTTAGGTTTTGAATTATTTCCATGAACAAGAGACTCTTCGGTTATAGGATATTGGCTGGCACAGCGAAATATAAATTTTGCCAATATCCGAAGAGGAAATAAATCTGAATTAGTATTTTAGGAGCACGACAATAGATTAGAAGGAGAGTTATTATAGAGGTAGAATAAGATATAATATAGAGAGATAGCGACATAACAATAGAGTAGCCGGTAGGACTTCGATTGTACACAGTTTTGAGTAAGCAAAAGTTAATGTATAATAGGATTGAACTTACGATTTACGATATAACATTATATGAAAGTAAGGATATAACAATAACACAACCGACAAATTACAGATATTACAACAGTAATAGAAAAATAATAATAATTTTTTTTCAATTAAATTTTTAATAATCCTTTTTTTGCCTTTATATTATGTATTTACAGCACATGTTCCTCTAATATTAACAATGAAGATTATACAGAATTTTTGAATACAGGATAATGATTTTTTTTTAGAACGTATATTATTATAATATTCATAATGATGATTATTACAGATGTTTCTTTGCAATTTTACACTATATATGCAATATCAATGGATATAATCACTCTATATTGCATACGTTTGTTACAGTTATTACATACATTACATACATTTGATTACATACATTACATACATTTGATTACATACATTACATACATTTGATTACATACGATACATTACTTACATTTGTTTACATGTGATACTTACATTATGTACATTTGTTTACATATAATAAATACATTACATACATTAGTTTACATGTGATGCATCTTGGATGAGAACTAATTTCTCTGCTTTCATCCTCGAAGCTTATATGTAAGCTTATCTGAGGATGACACCAGTTGGTTTTTATTTATTGGTTATTTTGGTGTGTTGGGAAGCTACGAAATCTATGATTCAGAAATTCGGGCGGGCGGGCGCGCGCACACACACACGCACATACACACATACACACGCACACACACAATAGTAATAATAATAATAGTAATAATAATAACAATAATAATTTTTGGTTTTATATTAGGAAACATGAAAAATGGTCACAGACAAACACAGGAAATTCGCCTTATTTGTGTAACATGAACTGGCCAACCGACATAATTTTCCAATGGGGAATAAAAACAGTAACCCGAGAAA
Organism: Typopeltis vanoorti; assembly: GCF_054136105.1. NCBI lineage: Eukaryota > Metazoa > Arthropoda > Arachnida > Uropygi > Thelyphonidae > Typopeltis > Typopeltis vanoorti. The sequence goes on along the minus strand of NC_143552.1, from coordinate 147,729,216 downwards.
TGCATGCTCGTTTAGTCACAAGTGATATCTGATACACACACAACAATAACAACAACAATAAGTACGACAAATATTTTAAATCGCGGTTGTACGGTTTTCAGATCACACGGAAGATTTCATATTTTTTACAGACGATTAACATGCAATGTCAGTGGCGATTGGCTAAGTTGTTTGCTGATTACGTAACTGTCTAAAAAGAAGAGAACGTCCAGTAGTCTTTAAGAATGCTGCCATTATTTTCCCAATGTCTTATTCTCATACAGGAATCTTTTTTACGGTTTAGTTTCAACATTTGTGCAAGTGCAAATTTCTGAGCACCAGTTTTGTATCAAGCTTGCAGAGGGGTAGTTCGTTATTCTCGCAGCTGTTCAGAGTGTGAGCAATGCGCGTTGCTAGGGGTTTTGTACGTCTGCTTAACGCTGCCATTAATAACGCCCCAGAGAACAGTGACACGCATGATCGCCTGTTTCGATCAGAGGTCAGAAGTAGTTTCTCCTGTTCTGAGGCGGAAGTGTGGAGGAAATAAAGTTATCTTCCACTTCTTATTTTAAGATGTTAGCGTGATTTCAGTTGTATGAATTGACAATCATCACTTCAGTGTGGCTATCATTTAATGCTTTCATTAGATTATCTTCGCTCGTCATGAGTTCAAGAACATTAATAATTCATATAGCAATTAAAACAGATGATCTAGTTTGGAATGACTAATTTATCGAAGTGTTTCACTTGCAGTAATTAATCTGGTGTTATTGAACACATCGAACTTCAAAGTTCATAATCATTAACATTTGGAAGTGACATTGACTTATTTATGATAATGTAATCTCAGTCAATATCTTGGAATTCAAATGTAGGGACTATTATTGTCAAATCTGGGTCAACATGACTTTTCTATTGGGATTACAGTGTAATTATCATAACTATTTTAAAATACTTCTCCTTTAATTATCATTAAAGCATAATCTAACGATAGCGAGATAGAAATGTGTGTAGAATACACATAAAAGTAACTGTGTGTGTGTGTGTGTGTGTGTGTGTGTGTGTGTGTTTATTATATATGAATATGCTTTTGTATAATTCATTTACTCGTTGATGACTATATGCGGTCTCGCCTTCATGAAAATATAAAAAGTCCTATTTAACTTGGTTTCAATAGATCACTTCGGTTGGGTAAACGTGAGTTCGGGTCTCGTCTTTGAAGCAAAGAGCATTTATCAGAACTTCTCAATCAATCCAAGAAATTCAAGTTTTTCGTACCTCAAAAGAGGCAAGCCGTCCCCACAGAACACTATTAAGAAAAGGAAGGCAACGGGATATCACCTTGTTCTATACTAATTCGCTAGTAATGCTAGCGAATTGGTATAGAATGGCACTGCTATTCAACGCCAACCATTGAGTTGATAGAAAGCACACACGCAAGACATCCACAGTAAAATAGGCGATGGTGATATTTTAACATTTTTACACTATTCTGTCGTCTTCTTTTTGATAAAATAATACGTCAGTGTGAAAACATTTCTAAGAACCTAGCCATTTATCAAAAACCTACAGTTTCGCAAACAAAAACTGACCTTAAACTATATTACATATAATGTGTGCTTTACATACCTATTTGCTTGCTGTTCTGTTAGGTTGATTTACAATTCTAAATATTTCATCAGTACAAAAAAAGAAAAAGAAACAAAAAGAATGAAAGAACTAAAAAGCAAAAAACTG